>NC_054756.1:25213439-25513439 GCF_018143015.1 Lytechinus variegatus | reverse complement strand
TGAAAACCGGAGGTTTTAGTACAACAGGATTATATATCTCGTTAAACAGACAATGCGAGCACCAGGAACAATAGGCCCTGATCAAATTATGTTTCATAAAGTTATGAAAAAAACGTTTCTTATGTAATATAACATTTACGTTTCTCTTCCTTTCTCCCTCTTTTTCTCCTTTTCCCCGTTTTTTTTTTTTGGCCAGTCGATGGGGGGGGGGGCACGTGCCCCCATGCCCCCATAGTTACGCCACTGGTGACATTTGATATTGTGCCCCCCTTCTATTTTGAGTAGGGGGACACGTCCCCTCCCCCCTGCCCCCCCCCCTGGGATTTCCGCCCATGTCTGTTTGTAATATTTACGTGGTTACCCCCTCCCCGTCACCTTCATAACCGTTCCTCAGCGTCTGTCAATGACACGTTTCTTATGACATGCATGACGATATTGGGAATATTGGACACACATATTCTTGTCTTTCCTTCTCCCTTGGATAAAGAGACGTCCTATCTATAAACGAAAATGATGACAATATAAAACTAAGATAGTAATATACAATTCAGAAACATACTATCTCGAACTAATAATGTTTCCATGCACCATCAATTACTGATCAAAGTTAAGATAGACGATGAATTATTATCGATCGCTCTCTCATGAACAAGGCAATCGAAATCAATAATAGCAATTGTTTCTGTTCCCTTTTCAAAGAAGTGTTGTTAATGAAACACATTGCTTAATTGAGCATGGTGGGGTGCCCCGGCCCATGCACAGCAGTTTAGATTGTATGCAACGCTGTTTACTGTATGAACTTGACAGTAGTTTTTGAACATTTTAAACAACCATGCTAGATTTATTGAAGATTAGATATTAACAATTAAGCATTGTTTTTAAGAGTTAACTACTTTAAAGTTCATATAGTAAAAAGCGTTGTATATTATATCTAAAAAAATAAACTGCGTTTGAACTGTTTGCAGTAGAGTTGCAGTGGAGTCGCCGTCGCGGTGGTAGTGGGTCTGGGGAGGGGAGCAGGTGGGGGGGGGGGGGGCTAGTTGGTACCCATGAAAAATAGGGAGGGTCTGACCACAGGGGGTGTGCAGGCTATGGGGGCATTCATCTGACCAGTTGAATTTGTCTTGCATGACTTTAGATAAGTCTTTTCAAAGTTATGTTCTTCAGTATAAAGGCCTCTAAAAGCTTTTCCTTTTATTCTGTAAAGGCAGGAAGGGTGGTCTTGCACGATTTCCTAAGAACTTTTCTTTCCTCTCTTTCCTTTATACATGGTCACATTTGCTCTACGGCGGCCGTACGGCGAGTCGAAAACAGCCGTTTTATTCATTTTTACTTAAACCACATATATATGTAGCTGGTACAAACAAATGTTAAAACGGCTGTATTCGACTCGCCGTACGGCTGCCGTAGAACAAATGTGACCAAGATATTACTTTTTCGAACTAATATAGATTCAGCAAGGATTTTTTTTTTCTGTTTTGAAAAAAAAGCAAATTAACAAGGCAACAAGAGCCAAATCTGACTAGTTTGTCAATTCAAAATAACAACAACAACCTTATATACTTCTGTAAGGGGCTTTTTGGGGGTGTCATTATCGCCCCATTTTACTATTATGACAATTGTGAAACAAGCTTAAGTCTAATTTTGTAAAACCCCCGATAGTGCTGGTGGATGTGTCAGATGAAGGATTGCCAAACTATCTTTCTTTTTCTCTCGATGCACTTTATATTTGCCAGAGTTTTAAACCACATAGCACCACATCATTGATGGAATATCTCTATAAAACTTTGTTATAATCCCTCGATCCCTTACGATAGGACAACCTAGCCCTTCCAACCCTTCCATGTACCCCACCACCATCCGGATGGGCCTCTTGGTAATGACAATTTAACCATTCGATACCCTTTTCCTTCTTCAATAGCTATTGAAACAAACTTGTAAACATCATTGTCGATGATGCGACCCTCATCAATGATTGGTTCCAGTTCGCTGCTTATCTTCTGTCTTCCCTTGTCTGCGCTTAGTCTACTATTGCAGACGACAATTTGTTGTCCATCTTATTATTTTTTGCAAGTCAAATTGCGAGCCCTCTTGATTTAAAGGCATGGTCACACCGCCTGAGTGTTGTTGGAGCGGTCGTGGAGCGCAGAGAAAAAAACCATCACTGCTCGCTACCGTTCACCATTTTCGATTTCGATTGTTTTTTTTTTCGATTTATGTTTCGATTTTGTCCCCAATTTTGTGAGCGAAATTCGGCCCTCTTTCCCTGCCGCTCCACGACCGCTCCAACAACGCTCGGGCGGTGTGACCATGACTTAAAGGGGAAGTTCACCCTGACAAAAAGTTTATTGTAAAAATAGCAGAAAAAATAATAAAAAATATTGCCGAAGGTTTGAGAAAAATTCATCAAATAATTAAAAAGTTATTAGAATTTCAATTATTTGATTTGTGACGTCATATGCGAGCAGCATTCCTACATAACGAATGGTAAAAAATCAAAGAAATGTCATTTTCTCAGAAAATTAAAAATGGTTTTTACTGTGCGTTTTGTATATCAATACACAAATCATTTCACACCCGATCATAAATAGAAAACAAAATTAAGTCATCAGGAACCATACAAAATTTGAAATTCATTGATCTATTACCATTCGCTATGTAGGAATGCTGCTCGCATATGACGTCACAAATCCAAAACTTTGAATGCTAATAACTTTCTCAATCTTTAACGGATTTTCCTCAAACCTTCACCAATATTTTCTATTATTTTTTCTGCTATTTTTAAAACAAACTTTTCTTCAGGGTGAACTTCCCCTTTAAGTCACAAATACACCGCACTTCAACCTTTAAGGTCAGGTCCACCCCAGTTAAAAAGTTGATTTAAATAAAAGAGAAAAATCAAACGAGCATAACACTAAAAATTTCATCAAAATCGAATGTAAAATGAGGTTATGACAATTTAAAGTTTCGCTCATTTTTCAAAAACACATGCACAACTGAGTTATATACAAATGAGACAGTCGATGGTGCCCCTCACTATTTCTTTTGTTTTTATTTTTTGAATTATACAATATTTCCATTTTTACAGATATGACAATAGGAGCCTCTTGTTTGAATCACAGAATGTTAAAATATGAAGAAAAAAAATCATTTCACATGACAATGAGGGAAAGGTGATAATAATTCACATACCTTGTAATGACATACAAAAGAAATAATGAGTGGATCATGTCATAACTATTTTGAGAAATTAAAGTTCACCCACAAGAAAAGATTGTCGTAAAAATAGCAGAAAAAATAATAATAAATATTGGTGAAGGTTTGAGGAAAATCCATTTAAGATTAAGAAAGTTATTAGAATATAAGTTTTTGACGTCATAAACGAGCAGCTGTCCCATGTGTTCTGTAATATTAGGTACATAAATTAATTGTTTGTAATGATGCATGATGACTTATTTTAGTTTTCTTTTTAGAAACGGGTATGGAATGATTTGTCTATCGGTATTCCGATGGCACAGCAAAAACATTTTCAATTTTCTGAGAAAATGACATTTTATTGATTTTTACCATACGAAAAGTAAAAAAGCTGCTCGAATATGACGTGACAAATTAAATTATTCAAATTCTAATAACTTTTTTATTCTTCAATGGATTTTTCTCAAACCGTCGGCAATATTTTTATTTTTCTGCTATGTTTACAATAAACTTTTTGTCACGGTGAACTTCCCCTTCAAAAAAAAGTTTAAAATGTCATACCTTTCTTATTTTACATCCGATTTTGATGAAATGGTCAGTGTTATGCTTCTTGGATTTTCCCTTTTTATTCCAACCAACTTTTTTGGGGGTGGACCTGTCCTTTTTACAACTTACTGTCAACTGATAAGTGCCAATCACCTTTTTAAAACCCTTCTCTCCTCATTCTTCATATCTATATTTTCCCATTTTAAAGAGCATTGTCCATACTAAATCAAACTAAAAAAAACTAAACTTAACAAAACTAAACTGCACTAAACTTAAGGGGGAAAACACTTGTCCATACTAAATCAAACTAAACTTAACGTAACCACGGCCCAGGGAATGGGGATACTGCGGATGCTTCAGCATCACCCCAATAGGGTTTGCTCTTCAAGACTATCAGGTTTCTCACCCTCTATCTATTGTTAAGTCTTCCTCATTATAACCCCCTCAGGCTGATCTATTGAACCTATGTCAATGGGGATTCCAATCTAATCGAATTCACACTCATCCCTTGGCCAAGATTATAACTACTTTGAGTTGTTTGAGATATTCGAACCAAATCAAGATCAAGTTTAACAAAAAATTTATCCGTCTTCTCCATTATCTGTTTTGAAACTCCATCGCGGTATTATCATTGTTAACGTTACCATGGTTACTGAACATGGTCGTCTCCATAAGAACAGAAATGTATAGTTTTGTGGCAAGGCTATACGTGGATTTAGTCATAATGATTGTGTACATATCTACATTCAATTCAAATCACGACGACAACCTAAACGATGATGGTGGGACGATGGTGATGATGACAATGATGTTGATGGTGGTAATGATAATGATAGTGATGATGATGATGATGATGATGATGGTGGTGATTGTGGTGGTGATGATGGTGATGATAATGTTGCCGATGAAGATGTTGATGATGATGTTGTTGATGATGATGATGATGATGATGATGATGAGGGTGACGATGATGATGTTGTTGATAATGATGATGATTATAATGATGGTGGTGTTGCAGTGGTGGTGATGATGAGAAGAAGGATGATGATGATTTATCATGATAATAATAATGATCAGATGCTTGATGATGACAATGCCATTGATGTGATGATGCCAACAAATTTGAAGCATCTCACAGAACACAACATATTTTTGTCACTGTAATGTTTGCAACAAGATGAATAATAGCTTTCCGTGTTGTATTTTGAAAGAAAAATAATAAGCATCACCCTTCATGGGGTATCAGTGCATATATGTTAACTTCAAGAGGGTTTGTGTTGGCTAGCCTAGTGATCATTGTCACAGTGGAAGTGAGATTGTATTCACTTATTTTGTTTCTATGGATACAGGAGGAAAGTAGAAGTGCCATCGTGTGGTGTTGTATAGGGGTGTGTGTGAAGATGAGTAATAGGAGATAAAGAAGAGATTAAATTTCGAGTGTGAAAGGGTCTTCACATTATGACATGTGTGCACTAGGTGTGACCAAGGTTAATCTTTATAGTGTGAAAGTGGTTTGTCTACAATATTGGAGCTAGTTTGAATACATACCTCATTTCTTTCAGCCGAGGAAAGGCTTTTCAAAGTAAATTCTTAGTTTTATTCAGCCCAGGATGGGCATTGTTTGAAGGAAATATCCAGGTGGTTAAATACAAATTAAATTTAATCATGCTCCTTGCACTGGGCAAGTAGTAAGGATTTTTGAGACAGACACACCTATAGAGGAGACAGGTACCTTTTGCAAGGGCCTCTTTGACTTTTTTTCGACATGAGTTTCTCTACATGAGTTATTAATTTCAAGAGTTTATTTTCAAGTGATTTCAAGGCAAAAGGAAAGACCTGCAATTGTAATGACAGGCAAATTCTTCATTACGATGAATTTTCTCAAGCATTTATAAAGAGCACCAACGGTGAGTTAATTCTCATAATTATCTTGAGATTTGGAAGTAATTAAATAAATGTGTATGTTTCTAAGTGTGACAATAAAACAGGTCACGATAAAGCTTTAATTGAAATGTATTAATTAAGTAATTATATTGAGTAAAGTCTTATCTTTGAACTTTGAACAATGTGTCACTTTAAGTCAGAATCTTGGAAGTCTTAAGATAGAAGAACTTTGTAAGAATGGATACAAATATGAGAGTATTAAAGATGAACTGCATTATTTGTGTGAACCATTTTAGATAGATTATTAGTTAATCAAGAACCGCATAGTAGAAATTGTTTATGAAATCTATTTTTTAGATGGCACGTAGTCTGGGGCAGGAGACACACCCCATCCAACTCTGATCCAACTACCAGTAAACTCAGCACTCGGGAGTCATGTACGATCATCACGACACAGCTTCGTCTTAACTACATAAAGGATTCTCAACGTCAAATCTTCAAGCGGTGACGTATGACATTTGATCAATTGAGAGAGTGACACAACTATGAAACATTTGGAACGATTTTGAGCGGTGTCATTTTGAGAGACTATAAATCCATCTTAGTTTGTGAGAGTTATAATGCGGTTCGTTTTTCAAGTTTAAAAAAGGTTCATTTCATAAATCAGTTTATTGTTATATATTTTTTTTAGGTTTGTACTCTGGTATATTATAAAGTCATAGAAGAATAGTAAAACAAACTTTGGATTGATGTTTGTTTGTAATCTGGTGTATTGAGAAGAAAAGGATAGCAAGACAAGACTTATGAATAATTAAATACATCAGTATTGGTGATAGAACATAGATCTTTTGAGTCTGTTAGTTTTTTTTGTTTATCTTTGATGAGTGAATTTGCAAAGTATAGTTATTTTCATGTGACAATTTTTGGGGGCTTGTCCGGGAGCTAAGATTCACTCATCAGTCACATGAAAATGTTTTTCATTAATCTTGAGGCAAATTTATAGTTATAGGGATTAGTCATAGGAATTAGGTAGTAAACAATACAGATTAAGGAAGTGATAGAATTTGAATTGTTTTGTAAAGGTTGGTGTGTCTGAACCAAAGTCCTTGTTAGATTTTTGTTTGTATGGAAGTTTGAAATGGATCCAGAAAAATATTTGAGGGTTGGTCAAGCTCTTGGGTTTAGTGGAAAAGAACTCCAAGATTATGTAGAAAAAGAACAGAAAGATGCTCAGAGAGAAGCGAGAGGTGAGAGAGCTGAATTGTTAGAATTGAAGAGACAGGAGAAAGAGATATTAGAACTACAATTGGAATTAGCAAAGGCTAAGCAGGATGGTACTTCAGACCCAGGAGGTCAGTCTAGTAGTAATCGAAGTTCGGCTAGGACCCCTAAACTCCCAGCATTTAATGATGGAAAAGATGATATTGATGCGTATTTGCATCGTTTTGAGAGATATGCGATAGGGCAAGGTTGGAAGAAAGAAGATTGGGCAATGAATTTAAGCGCCCTTTTGAGTGGGAAGGCTCTAGATGTTTATTCTCGTTTACCAGATAGGGATGCTAGTGACTTTGATGAACTTAAGGCAGCCTTACTGCAGAGATATGATTATACAGCAGAGGGATTTCGGAATAAGTTATTCACTAGTAAACCAGAAGCGGGTGAGACTGGTCACCAATATGCAGCCAGAATTGGGAAGTATTTTGATAGGTGGATAAAGTTAGCTGGAATAAAGGAGAATTTCGTAGAGTTGAGAGATCTCATAATAAAGGGACAATTTGTAGATGGTTGTAGTAAAGAACTGTCACTCTTCCTTAGGGAAAGACAACCTTCTGATTTAGAGACTACCGCTGAACTAACAGAACAATACTTAACAGCCCGTGGGGGTATGTTCACTCAGTCAGGTTCTAGACAAATCAGAAACCAGGATAGATTTGTAAAGAAACCCGAAGGTAAGATTTATAACTCAGAACCCAAAGGTGCTTTCGCAAATCAACCAATTGAATGTTACAATTGCCACAGAAATGGACACTTAGCCAGAAATTGTACAGTAAAACCTATGACTAACACTCAAACCAGTCCTAACATGCCAAAGACATGTTATTTGTGTCACAAACCGGGACACTTCGCAAGGAATTGTAATTACAATCGACCTAGACTAGGTGCTGCTTTTTCTAATATGAACCAAACTATTGATAGCAATGCAAGTCCACATATGCAGCAGTTTAGGACATACCCAGAGCAATCTAGGTCACTGTCTGCAGAAGCCCCACCATTTAGGACAGATCAAGGTCATGCTATGTCTTATCATGTGCCCAACGAGCTTAGGACATATAATCATGAATACTTACCAGGCCAACCAAGTTTGAATGACCAATCATCCCACACAGATGTTAGATTCGACCCAGTAGCATCATGTATGGAGATAAATGATTCACCGCAATCACTCCATTCTTGTTGTTTGCCAGATAACCAAGATCACATCACCCTTCAATGTGGTCATTCACTTCCAATTGTAAGTGCCGCATGTAATAGCAAAGTAAATATAGATAAACGAATGCCAGTAACAAAAGGTATTGTTGGAAATAAACAGGTCTCAGTACTTCGGGACAGCGGCTGCAGCAGTGCTGTGATCCGTCAAAGTTTGGTACTTCCAGAACAAATGACAGGTAAGGAAACCACATGTATTTTAATAGATGGGACTGTAAGGAAAGTTCCAGTTGCAAGAATCCATGTTGATACACCCTACTTAGTCAAAACAATTGATGTACTTTGCATGAAGAACCCCTTGTACGATCTATTCTAGGTAACGTGCATGACATCCTCCCTCCAGATCACCCAGACCTCAATTGGACTCCAACGACACAGGCAAATGCTGTTCAAACTAGGAATCAAGTCCAGAATGAAGGTAAACCACTTCGGCCACTTAAAGTTCCTAAACCCTTACAGGATGTTGTCACCCCAGAGAAACTTAAGGACGCTCAACAGACTGACGAATCACTTCGTCGTGCTAGAGAACTAGCAGATTCCCAACAAGAGAAAACTAATAATCGAAATGCAACTTCTTCCTATTATTCCAGAGATGGTGTATTATTTCGCAAGTTTCATTCCCCTAATGTTGAACATGACAGTGTCTTCCACCAGGTAGTTGTGCCCAAGTCACTTCGAACTCGAGTGATGCGCCTAGCTCATGAAACCTTATTTGGAGGCCACCAAGGTGCCAAGAAGACTACTGACAAAATATTAACCAATTTCTTTTGGCCAGGAATCACCTCTGATGTCACCAGGTATTGTCAATCATGTGACGTATGCCAACGCACCCTACCGAAAGGTAAAGTAACCAGGGTTCCTCTCGGTACCATGCCACTAATAGAAATTCCATTTCAACGTATTGCAGTTGATATTGTAGGTCCAATACAGCCCATGACAGAACGCCGGAACAGATACATCCTCACCATCGTAGACTACGCAACTCGGTATCCAGAGGCCATACCACTACCAAGTATCGAAGCTGAACGGGTAGCTGAAGCCTTAGTAAGTGTATTCACAAGAGTAGGTATTCCTAGTGAAATGCTAACTGATCAAGGCTCTCAGTTTACGTCTGAAGTAATGAACCATATCAGTAGACTTCTCTCTATCAAACAGATAACCACTTCACCATATCATCCCATTGCCAATGGATTAGTGGAACGTTTCAACGGCACACTGAAACAGATGCTGAAACGCATGTGCGCTGAACGTCCATCAGATTGGGACAGGTACGTTGAACCTTTGCTTTTTGCCATTAGAGAATCTCCACAGGAAAGCTTGGGCTTTTCTCCTTTCGAACTTCTTTACGGCAGGAAGGTTCGTGGACCAATGGCGATCTTGAAAGAACTATGGACAGGTAATGTGGACGTAGCCGAAACCAAGACAACATATGAGTATGTATTAGAATTAAGAAACAGGTTAGAAGAGACATGCCAGGAAGCTCATCGATCACTCCAGAAGTCAGCTACTCGCTACAAGAAACAGTACGACAAGAAGAGTAAGGTACGTTCCTTTGTACCAGGTGACAAAGTCCTTCTCTTACTCCCCACAGATCGAAGCAAACTACTCCTTCAGTGGAAAGGACCTTTCAACGTGATTGCCAAAATCGGTGCATCTGACTACCGGATAGATCTGAATGGCAAGACGAAGGTCTTTCATATCAACCTTCTGAAGAAGTATAACGTACGACAAGACGAGGTAAGTTCTCTTTCTCACCCACTAATGACCCTCACAGAACCAGAGATAGTTGCTACCGCCGTCATAGAATGCGAAGAGGATACAACAGAGACATCTCTTTCTAACAAAGCTTTACTCCAACCATTTCCTCTTGATTCACAGGAAACCGTAGCCGATGTGACGATCAACCAAGATCTAACCTCTACCCAAAGGAAAGAAATTAATCAAATACTAACTGAATTTCAAGATACCCTTACAGATCTTCCAGGCCAGACTACACTAGGTCACCATGACATCAAACTGACAGAGGATGAACCACGCAGGAGCAAACCATACCCCATTCCTCACGCTCTCCGACAGACAGTCAAAGATGAAGTACAGAAAATGCTTGCACTTGGAGTAATTGAACCCTCTAACAGTCCATTTGCTTCTCCCATAGTGTTAGTTAAGAAACCGGATGGCAGTAACAGATTCTGCGTTGATTACCGCAGGCTCAATCAAATCACAGTCTTTGACGCCGAACCAATCCCTGACCAAGAAGAACTCTTCACCAAGTTATCACATGCCAGGTATTTCACCAAATTAGACCTCAGTAAGGGCTACTGGCAGGTCCCCATGTCAGAGTCAGCCAAGCACCTTACTGCGTTCCTAACACCCGATGGTTTATTTCAGTTCACCATGATGCCGTTTGGCTTAGTCAATGCCCCGGCGACTTTCAGTAGACTTATGAGGAAAGCCCTCGAGGGTCTCCATGGAACAATCAATTACATAGATGATATACTAATCTATTCCTCCACTTGGTCAGAACATGTACAGGCACTGAAAGAGCTTTTCCAGCGACTCCGTGCTGCTAACCTCACTGCCAAACCAAGTAAGTGTCATGTAGCTCAAGAACAGGTAGAATTCCTAGGACATGTCATAGGTAAAGGTGAACTAGCACCAAGACCGCAGAAGGTAACTGCAATCAACGAAATCAGTAAGCCTCAAACTAAGAAACAGTTGAGATCATTCCTAGGTACTACAAATTACTATCGTAAGTTCATTCCGAACTACTCGGCAATCGCCGCCCCCTTGACTGACAAGTTGAAAAACAGTGAACGAAATCAGGTAATATGGGGAGAGAATGAAGAGCAAGCTTTCCATACTCTCAAGTCCAAATTGAGTAATTTTCCCATATTACGACTTCCCGACCTCACAAAGAAATTTGTGTTGAGAACAGATGCATCCGACAACGGCATAGGCGCCGTTTTGTTACAAAAGCATGCTAACGAGAAATTCCCAGTCTCATATGCTAGTAGAAAGTTGAAGGATAGTGAAAAGGATTACGCCGTGATCGAAAAAGAATGTTTGGCGATCATTTGGGCCGTCAAGAAGTTTGAGACATATCTCTATGGAAACCAGTTCGATCTCGAAACCGATCACCAGTCCTTAACGTACATTCATCGTACTAAAGTAGCCAACCCAATGGTCATGCGATGGGCACTAGCTTTGCAGCCCTATCGATTTCGACTAGTGTCAATAAAAGGTAGTGATAACGTAGGGGCAGATCTCCTCAGCCGCTTGTAAATAAATTAAGGAACGTCGGGAAATGACACAAGTTTAAAAAAAGTGTCTTCTTAACGTTAATTGAAAATAGGTTGAGAAACAAATGTGAAAAATAAAATTCCCAGAATAAAGCTCATTTGGGATTTATTTTCAGAATTAATGAAGAAAATGACAAATTAAAGCAGTGTCATGAAAACGATAAAGTAGATTTTGTTATTTGGTACATTTGATAAAGAGACCTAAATGATAATTTTATTGTAAAATAAGCATATGATGCAAAAAGTGAATAAATAATTAGTTCTAAATTAGTGAATACAATTTTAGATTGGGGGGTAAAATGTCACAGTGGAAGTGAGATTGTATTCACTTATTTTGTTTCTATGGATACAGGAGGAAAGTAGAAGTGCCATCGTGTGGTGTTGTATAGGGGTGTGTGTGAAGATGAGTAATAGGAGATAAAGAAGAGATTAAATTTCGAGTGTGAAAGGGTCTTCACATTATGACATGTGTGCACTAGGTGTGACCAAGGTTAATCTTTATAGTGTGAAAGTGGTTTGTCTACAATATTGGAGCTAGTTTGAATACATACCTCATTTCTTTCAGCCGAGGAAAGGCTTTTCAAAGTAAATTCTTAGTTTTATTCAGCCCAGGATGGGCATTGTTTGAAGGAAATATCCAGGTGGTTAAATACAAATTAAATTTAATCATGCTCCTTGCACTGGGCAAGTAGTAAGGATTTTTGAGACAGACACACCTAGCCTATAGAGGAGACAGGTACCTTTTGCAAGGGCCTCTTTGACTTTTTTTCGACATGAGTTTCTCTACATGAGTTATTAATTTCAAGAGTTTATTTTCAAGTGATTTCAAGGCAAAAGGAAAGACCTGCAATTGTAATGACAGGCAAATTCTTCATTACGATGAATTTTCTCAAGCATTTATAAAGAGCACCAACGGTGAGTTAATTCTCATAATTATCTTGAGATTTGGAAGTAATTAAATAAATGTGTATGTTTCTAAGTATGACAATAAAACAGGTCACGATAAAGCTTTAATTGAAATGTATTAATTAAGTAATTATATTGAGTAAAGTCTTATCTTTGAACTTTGAACAATGTGTCACTTTAAGTCAGAATCTTGGAAGTCTTAAGATAGAACTTTGTAAGAATGGATACAAATATGAGAGTATTAAAGATGAACTGCATTATTTGTGTGAACCATTTTAGATAGATTATTAGTTAATCAAGAACCGCATAGTAGAAATTGTTTATGAAATCTATTTTTTAGATGGCACGTAGTCTGGGGCAGGAGACACACCCCATCCAACTCTGATCCAACTACCAGTAAACTCAGCACTCAGGAGTCATGTACGATCATCACGACACAGCTTCGTCTTAACTACATAAAGGATTCTCAACGTCAAATCTTCAAGCGGTGACGTATGACATTTGATCAATTGAGAGAGTGACACAACTATGAAACATTTGGAACGATTTTGAGCGGTGTCATTTTGAGAGACTATAAATCCATCTTAGTTTGTGAGAGTTATAATGCGGTTCGTTTTTCAAGTTTAAAAAAGGTTCATTTCATAAATCAGTTTATTGTTATATATTTTTTTTAGGTTTGTACTCTGGTATATTATAAAGTCATAGAAGAATAGTAAAACAAACTTTGGATTGATGTTTGTTTGTAATCTGGTGTTTTGAGAAGAAAAGGATAGCAAGACAAGACTTATGAATAATTAAATACATCAGTATTGGTGATAGAACATAGATCTTTTGAGTCTGTTAGTTTTTTTTGTTTATCTTTGATGAGTGAATTTGCAAAGTATAGTTATTTTCATGTGACAATCATTAGACTTCATTCCTATCCATCATGTCAATTGAACCTCGAAATATTATCTCATGAACAAAGTATAATACCCACAATCTCATAGTTTTATTTCCTCTATCTATTTCAAATTATGGTTTGATATCTTCCTGAAGCGTGAGTGCTGCTTCAAGGTGGTGATGACAAAGGAGTTGGCGCGTTCATGACAAATCGGCTCGACTGTCATCTTATCGGAAAACCAAAATATTCAGACCGTGATGACTTAGACATATATATTCATGTATATAGTTAACGGTATAATACTTTACAACCTACCTGTACATCGAAGCAAAGAAACTATGTTCCGACATTCCAATTAGGGTGCATTATAGCATTGCAAAAACTGATTGAGTTGTTCCCGACGACGCAACGGAAGTCCATTTCTTGGAGAGTGAGTTTGGACGAATTATTCTTTCAAGTTGAAATAATGTTTTCTTGGTAAATTCTTCCTCGTTCACTGTTACAATGTCCATAGACTTCATTCTAATTTTAGCATATGAAAAAAATTAAGAGAACATCGTTCTTCATCAAGAAATTATATCCAACTATATTCTCAACTTCCAATTATTCTCTGCGAAGAGTTCCAGACTCGCACCTGTAGAATGATCCCAGTTTGCCCCCACTATTATGACTATCATGAATATACAGATCAGTGGTTGGTCCCCACTTGGCTCCACGGCAACCCGGAATGTGTCTGCGCAGCACGCAAGGGTGGGCTTCCAATAAAACCCAACACACTTATTATTACACCAACTCGTCTTTTCATGGTGTGTACATACAATGCATTGATTATTGAATAGGACCAGCGGGGGACACCAAGCAAAATATCGATTTAAGGCGCATTGATGAGAAATGAAGTATTATTGAGTATATTGTTCAACCGGGGTTCTTATTTGATCTTCTTTTAATGAAGAGGAACCCGCATTGTCTTCGCGACGTTCGGGATGGGTTTAATTATTGATTAGCTCTCGAGCCCCTGCATGCATCTATCCCGAGTGATGGCCACTCCATCTATGATAGAAGACTATTTTGTAAGGGTAGGCCCATCCACTCTCGAATCATTTGAATGTTCCTATATGTTATTTCCACAGTGTCAAAACTGTGGTGTTAAAACTGACACCAGTTGGTGTTAATAGATAGAGGACCACACCCAGAGGTGTTAAAATTACACCCTAGGAGTTGAACATAACACCAAAGAGTGTACATATAACAACCAAAGGTGTTGTAATAACACCTACAGGTGTTAAACTAACACTGTCAATTTAACACCGGTGTAAAATAACTGGTGTGGTCCTCTATGTACACCGGTTAACACCACAGTTTTTGCTGTGCACTAAAGTATGAAATACATGTTCTGTGACATTTGCCCCGGCATTTAATTCCTCTGCTATAAATTTCACACTCTCATCGAATAACTTACTTCAACCCTGGATTAAACACCACACCCTACCCTAAACCTAACATAAAACACTATTAATTGCAACCCTAACTCTAACCTTACATCTACAGTTAATAAGCAGATGTCGTGTCATCTGTATGGTTGCCTATGATATACCCCCATGTTTTATCATCAACTTAGACAAGTATTGAATTTTATTTTTGTATGAGCAGCCGAAGTATAAACATTGCCCCTATGAACCAAGAACGCAAAAGGTGCAGTGCCTCCTCATATCTGCTTGGAATACTTCCATACCTTTTCGTCAACTTGGCTTATAGGCCTTATAATTATTTAAATCTTTTTTATACAAACGGCGAAGTAATAAACATGCCCTAATGCAATTAGAACACGAGAAGTGTGGTGTCTCACTTTGCTTAGTTGTGCAACCCATTTTTTTTTCTCCACATCATCAAATAAAACTAATTCTTTGATTCATTTACCAACTTGTAAGGAATTCCGACATTGTTATTAACATTTCTTAATCCGCAAAGCCCTCATTTTATTCTATATATCAAGCGAAATGCATCAATAATCTCAGAGATGGCGCCATTTAAAAACTATGAATTACGTTATTAAGTTTCCATTTATAAACCCGTTATGCATAGAATACTGAATATAGGCAAACTTAAAGGCCAAAAAGACATCAAATACCTTATTCTAAACAAGACAAAAAGAATCAAAACTATATTAGACTGATTTTAACCTACAATCGTTATATTTTGTGTCTTCTTCGTCTCTTTACTGTTTTTTTTCTTCGTCTTCTTCTGTTTCTAAATTGAACACCGGAATAAAATGACTGGAGCGGGTCTCTCTGTATACACAGCAAAAACTGTAGTGTTTACCGGTGTACATAGAGGACCACACCAGTTATTTTACACCGGTGTTGAATTGGTGGTGTTAGTTTTACACCTATAGGTGCTATTACAACACCTTTTGTTGTTACATTTACACTCTTTGGTGTTATGTTTAATCTCTAGGGTGTAATTTTAACACCTCAGGGTGTGGTCCTCTTAACACCAATTGGTGTCAGTTTTAACACCGCAGTTTTTACAGTGTAGCGGCTAACAAACACCACAGCTCTCATTCTGATTTGATATCTGTCAATATCATTCTTCATTACTGTATATAGACAAATGTTATACTTTCCCTCAAAAATAATATTCAGACAATGATTCTTCTTTGTTAAGAGATCGTTTCAATCTAATAGTTATCAGCAATCCAGGAAAATTTCATTCGCACATTCTTTGTTTTGTACAACCACGAAATCATAGGTCCATGGTACAATACTAGTAGATACATGGTTAACCTCCTAAACAGCCCGTCTATATTTTTCATTGATTAAAGTAATGTCATTACACCTTCTGATTCCGCGATGAATTGCACAAATTTATGACGAATATGAAAAAGAGTTTTATCAACGTTCATAATAATGGAACATGAGGAGGAGCCGGAAAAAGTCATTTGACCAATATTATTTTGACCAACGGGCGTTAGGAGAAAATTCTCACCAATAGTTGGTCAAAAGTTGGTCAAAATTATGACCAACTGGATATCAAAACATAAAACACAAATAGACAAATTATTATTGTTGCTCGAAATTTGACAAATTTTGACCAAATATTGTTTAAAAGACCAATAGATGGTAAAATGTTTGACCAATTATTGGGCAAAATTTCTAACTAACTTTTGATGGTCAAAATCGGTGACCAACTGTTTCGTATGTTCTTAAAAGTATAGGGGACCAAGTATACCAACGTTGGTAAAAGGTTTGTCTTTGTTATTTTGCTGTGTATAGAGGGAGACCTCTTCATCATCCTAATAATTCCCTGTCTCACTAACACTTCTTAGTCGCATCATGGTCGTTGGGATACCCGTTGCTATGGTGACGAGCATCATCACTCGCTGGACGACAGCAAAGACCGGGTGCCGCGCGCCGGTGTGTGAACGGAAGTACGGAGGTGATTGCCAAGGGTGTCAACAAAAAAAGGTTAATAAAGCTCACAGAATGATGCAGAAACCGCATCATCAATACAGGTTACCTGATATCAATCTCGTCACTGTGTCAAAAATATTGTCAAAATTAGGATCTACCAGAATTTTGGTTGATATTGACGATTTTCATAGGTCGGACACAATCATATGGACAAACAGATTTAATCACTTGCAAATCCTTTTAAGAGTGATATAAAATTGAATGACATGGATTTTTATTGAAGTGTATGTTTATATTAATGTAAATCACGGGATAAGGGGATGTTATACACTGACGTAAATACTTGTGCTACATCTATTTTCAGGAGGGGGTGGAACAATAATCACCCCCCCTGAACAATATAGGTGTGACGCAAGGATTTACTCTCGTGGTATTATTGAACATGTGAGCATTAAACAAACATCAGGAGATTTAAAAAAAAGAATAAATTGTTTCCGCCCGGGCTCGAACCGGGGACCTTGAGTGTGTTAGACTCACGTGATAACCGCTACACTACGGAAACTGTCTTGAAAAATATTAATTCCTTGGAAATAAAAGTTCCTTGGAAGATAGATAAATCTTCAAGGAACCCCCCCCCCCCTTTTTATCTATAGAAATTGTCCTTTAGATATTGGGATGACGATCCCCTATCACAGTTCTTCGCCCTATATTTTCAACACGTCTCTAAGAATAATACAGAATAAAAAAAGAAAAAAATGTCATTGAATATTTCACTTGCAGACATCATTCAGTGGATCTCTGATCACATTTTCCCCAAGGACACACTAGCTTACTGATGGGGGCCGATTCCTTCAATTTCTTCTTTTTTTTTCAATAAAAGAAATATATTATATGATTGTACTGAATATTTGAAACATCGTGATTTTAATCTAATGTCCTTGAATATTTGCATTTCCCTTGATATTAGAGATAATTTTAATAATTATGTATTTCATGTTCATTGGTACCACTGGCGTACAGATGGGGGGGGGGTGGGGGCTCTTGCCCCCCCCAAAAAAAAAAAAAAATCACGACCAAGGAAAAAAGAGATAAAGGATAGAGATAAGGATGAAACATGATTTTTTTGTTTTAAATATTATGTTAAAATCTATCACAAACTTTTTATTAATTGAACGCGATACGCCATATCGAGCCCCTCTAAAGTTTTGTCTCATTACGCTACTGACTGCAGCTACTGTCATGTTATTACTGTGGACTATGCTCATCAATTATCATTGTATAAAGGAAGAAGTTCACATGATTTATCAATCAGTAAAGAAATTCCTTAAAATCAAATTGTGAATTAATCGTTGCTTGGTTGTTAATGGATCAAAGTGATTTTTTTTCTATATTCGTGGGTGAAGATTTCAGAGTTTTTATTGGCTTGAGGTGAATAATGTCAAAATGTCAGTTTCAACATCCCGCATAGCTCTTTTTAAGCCGACCATTTACATCGGGGGGGGGGGGGGGATGGGAAGGAATGGAAGAGATGATTCTACCTAGGAAGGTCGATCAGTGGCTGTTTTGTGTTTTCCCCCCATGGGCAAGTGTGATCATAACATTCATGTGCCAAAATTTCAATAGCTTATAACATTTTATTTTTCGTCAAAGGACACTAGTGTAGGGAGGCCAAAATTTCAACTC
Organism: Lytechinus variegatus; assembly: GCF_018143015.1. Taxonomy (NCBI): domain Eukaryota; kingdom Metazoa; phylum Echinodermata; class Echinoidea; order Temnopleuroida; family Toxopneustidae; genus Lytechinus; species Lytechinus variegatus. The sequence goes on along the minus strand of NC_054756.1, from coordinate 25,495,146 downwards.
ATTGGTGGCGCCATCATTAATTGGAATGAAATGTACGCCGATATCAAAATACTAGAAATAATTCATCTCCGACAACTCGGAAGGGGTCGCATCTTCATCGTCAGTCGTGATGTTGCCTAGCAACGCATCTTCGGTGCCGTGTGGAAAAAAATATAACATCGAGAATAATATACGCAGGTGATAAAAAGTTTTAACGCCAGTATCATGACGACGAATCCGGATAAATATCACTTTACTTCAGAAAGCTGGATGGTTGATTCAGCATAAGCATCGATTCATCTAAAGATAACATATTTTTATAATAAACGCTCTAGGAATCACAAAAAGAATATAATTTATGATTTTGATGTTTGTTATGTTGCGTTCCGAAAAGCTATGATGAATCCGAAGTTTTATTTCAAGGAGGTTTAATTCAACGATTTCTTCGCATGATTATCGACTTTTTGTGTGTTTTAGTATACGTCAACCATAGCCAGACGTCGAAATTGACAAAACTTCCTTTCCCGGATGAGTTAATACTTCGACAATTCATATTTATTGAAGCCTAATTTCAAAATCCGTCTCACATTGAACGTAGAGAATAAAAAATCGAGGAATTTCTCGGAAGACTAAAGTGACATTAAATTTCGAATCGTGCTCTCTTGTGACACCAACTTCATTTAAGACTCTCCATCGAGAAGAATTAGTCAGAAGAAAGGAAAATGGCGGCAATAACCAACATTCAGTACCCATCTGCCCAGTTCAGTACCCAAATCTTAGGAAGTTACAATAATTTCTTGTTTGGTGGTACAGGAGGCGACAGAGAGCAGGCGCACAAGAAGACCCTCCGCCTGACTCTACCGACGATCGACTATGGTGATACCTATAATAGATACAGCCTCAGGAGTAACGGATCGGGTGAGTGAGTGGTAGGTGGTGGTGGTAGTGAGGGTGGTGACGATAATGATGATGTTGATGACAGTAATGATGATGATGATGATGATGGTGGTGGTGGTGGTGTTGGTGGTGGTGATGATGATGATGGTGGTGGTGGTAGTGGTGGTGGTGGTGGTGGTGATGATGACGATGATGATGATGATGGTGATGATAATGATAGTGGTGGTGGTGGTGGTGGTAGTAGTAGTGATGACGATGATGATATGATGATGATGATGATGATGACGATGACGATGACGACGATGATGATGATGATGACGATGACGATGTTGATGGTAATGATGACGATGCTGATGGTATGATGATAATGATGATCATGATGACGATCATGATGGCTTTGGTGGTGGTGCATGGTCGTGGTGATAATAATGAGAATAATGTAATGATGTTGATAATGAAAATAGTGTCAATGGTGTTGATATTCTTGATGATGATTGTAGTGGTGATGATGATTACGATACTGATGATGTTCATGACGACGAAGACGATGGTGATGACGATGATGAGGATGATGATGGTGATCACGATGATAATGAGGGTGATGTTGACAGTGTTGGTGGTGATGTTGATTAGGGTTGATGACGCTGAAGGTAATGGAGCTGCTGCTGCTGATGATGATGATGATGATAATGGTGGTGATGATGATGATGATGATGATGTTGTTGATAATGATCATGAAGACTGCCATGATGACCATAATTGTGATAGTGAACATGACAGGAGTTTACCTGTGGGAGAATAAAAGATGAAAATGGGTGGGAAAAAACCCGACAAGGATATTACAATCGAATAGGATTGGAGTAAGGAAGAAGACGGGATAAATGGACATATAGATATAAATAGATAGATAGATAGATAGGCAGATAGAGATTATATAGATAGATAGATAATAGATAGATAGATAGATAAACGGAAAGCAAGAAATAGAGGGGGCAAATGCGATTGGTCATAGATTGCAGATATGATCAAAGAATGTATAAAACATTTTGTTTTGGGAGACATGACTGCCTTTCAATATGTTCCGTTCCATTTAGGTACAATCATGATCATTATTTCATTTTTTCATCCCCCATGTTTCAGAATTTCAAGGAACGCCTCGCAAGATTTCCAACCAGCATTTCAACTCATTGTGCAGTGAAAACATCCAAGCCCCGTTCGGCAACCAAGATCCTCCGAAAACGGCCGAAACGATCGGAAAGATCTCGGAAAATGTCCCCATATCGCTGCCACCGTGTAGCCTGGCAACGTCGCCAACGAAAGGCTCTACCGCCCATATGATATACAAGCAATACAGGCAATTGTTTGCAAGCAGAGGTGGGTCGGAGAATACCGAGGACAGATACGTCCATGCCACGAAAAACAGCCGAAAGTTGCCGGACTTTCCCGGAGTCAGGGCGAGTCCTGCGCCGATGTGCGACCGGCAAGAGGAGCAAGCCAAACGCAGATCGGCCCGAACGACTCGGCGCGACATCCGATGGTACCCGAACACTTCCGAAACCATCACGCCGAACTGGGACCGCACGTTTACATACTCGGATACGGACGTGACATTTCGGGAGAGGACAACCGGATCTCCGTCGAAAGTCATGTCGACTGTCATTCAACTGCCGACGATATTCAACGATAAGACAACTTCAAGGGACAAGTACATCGTGAAGTGGTTGCACTCGGTTCCGGATAGCAATCCGTACGCACATAGCCGGAGTAATAGTCGAATGGACCGGAAACTCGGTACACCGATGTCACTCAAGACAGTCGATTCTTATTTCATTGATACGAGTATAAATGCAAAGCCATCATCATATTCTCCATGAGATTTGAACCGGTAGGATAAAGCATGGACTTTAGGATACTGCTGACTTTTTAGAGTATAAATCTCTGAATATCTTCGGCTCCCGCTGCCATACATTAATAAGCGAACTCTGGCACCCTTTCATTTTTTGTCATCTTACTGAGGCAACCATTGGTGCAGCTGGTTTAAAATAACTGAGGCTCTGAAAGTACGCTTTCTTGCTCTACACAGTTAAAACGCAGTTTGGAATTTTTACGCAACGATGTTCATATAAACAATAGTTGTTTAAAAGTTTAAATGAAATATCAAAAACAAAATTTGTTGTTGAAGATTTAATTGTTAAGCCGTTTAAACAACAAGACTACTTTAAAGTTCATAAGGTAACCATCATTGTACAAGACATGTACAGCGTTTTTACTATTTAGCACCATTCATTTTTCTGCTCAATTAGTCAAAAGATTATTACTCGTCGAAAATTGGTTCAGTTATGCTTCATCTATTCTAGGTTATACTTTGTTGGTTTGTAGACATGGGGCCGCCAAGGGGGGGGGGCAGTTGCCACCTCCCAAATTTTGCAAACTTACTATTCTCACATAAGAAGTTTCATCAGAGATTATAATTATGTACAGTGTGCACCAAATTATCAACCTTAACATGCCCCGCAAATCTCCCCCCCCCCAAAAAAAAAAGAAGCTTTACTAATTATGTGAGGGAGTGAAGTGGCCGAGTTTACTCAGGTTTTGGAACATTCTGCGTATGTATGCCTACCCCACTGCATGAGCATGCACGGCCTTTGATATGCTGATTTAGTGAGTTAGGGTTGAAGACATGCATGCATCTTCAGTCATGGGGTCTGGAGTGGGGCAGAAAAAAATCCTGAAACGTTGCTCCACTTAATTTGGACTGTTCTTCTTTTGAACTCTAATTATTGTTCAGAATATTCCAGCCAATGTTGTTGCTCATAAGTAAGCCTATATGGGCTATTCATGAAAATGATGGACAGAATAAGACAAGAAGGATGTGAGATCTGCTATGTTCATGGCTAACAATTTTGTCTCGTTATATTTTATATAGCAATAAACACGAAGTGTACACAAAACTTAGAGGTATTGGATATTATAAAGCGATATGTTATTATCTCTAGAATATCAATAATACATACTCATCATGGTAGCTAATTATTAATTGTGTTCTCCTCATTAATTGTTTAGAAGAAGGACTGTAAAATCAATGCACATTCCCTAATGCCTAAACTTGTACTCCATTATTCTATGCAATACCAATATATACTCTCTTTTTGGGGTCAATAAAGTGCTTAATTGAAGAAACGTGTATTTTCCATCATGTTTATTCACTGGTTTATTAGCCGCGCTTTCTATTATTATGATACTAAAGGTCAAGTCCACCTCAAAAAATGTTGATTTGAATCAAAAGAGAAAAATCAGACAAGCACAATGATGATTTCATCAAAATCGGATGTAAAATAAGAAAGTTATGACATTTCAAAGTTTCGCTTATTTTGAACAAAATAGTTATATGAACGAGCCAGTTACATCCAAATGAGAGAGTTGATGATGTCACTCACTCACTATTTCTTTTGTTTTTTATTGTTTGAATTATACAATATTTCAATTTTTACGAATTTGACGATTAGGACCTCCTTGCCTGAAGCACAAAATGTTAAAATAATGGAATTCCACGTATTCAGGGAGGAATGAAACTTCATTTCACATGACAATGACGAGAAAATCAAAATATTTCATATTTCAAACAATAAAAAACAAAAGAAATAGTGAGTGAATGACATCATCGACTCTCATTTGGATGTAGCTGGCTCGTTCATATAACTGTTTTTGTGAAATGAAGCAAAATTTTGAAATGTCATAACTTTCTTATTTTACATCCGATTTTGATGAAATTTTCAGTGTTATGCTTGTTGAATTTTTCTCTTTTTATTCAAATCAAGTTTTTGTTGGGGTGGACTTGACCTTAACTAGTTCTCATGCAGCTTGAATAGTTATAACCTACTTTCGAAGATTTATATGTTTTATCGTGTCCATCAAATTCGGACGAAAAAAAGAAAGTTATGACATTATTAAGTTTTGCTTAATTTCACAAAACAGTTTTATGCACATCCTGGTCGGTATGCAAATGAGGAGACTGATGACGTCATCCACCCTCTATTTCTTTTGTATTTTATTATATGACATATAAAATATTCTAATTTTCTCCTCATTGTCAAATGAAACAACGATTAATGCTTACTGAATATGTGGAATTAGCATAGTTTAATACTGTGGTTCAGTAAAGTTGGTCCTTAGTGTCAAATCTGTAAAAAATGAAATATTGTATAATTAAAACAATAAAAAACAAAAGAAATAGTGATCGACTGACTCATTCGCATGACACTGAGATGTGCATATATCACTGTTTTGTTAAAAATAAGCGAAACTTTAAAATACCGTAACTTTCTTATTTTACATCCGATTTTGATGAAATTTTCAGTTTTATGCTAATTTGATTTTTCTCTATTCATTCAAGTTAACATTTTTCTGTGGTGGACTTCACCTTTAAAATAATTATATCTAGTCGCGCAAAAATGAAAGAGCTAGGGGTCATGATCAGAGGCGTTCATCCAGGAGGTAGGGGATGATCGCCCCCCCATGAAAATATTGTGGGAGGGGTAATAGTTTTTACAACTTGAAGGATTTATGATATAAGTGCGTTGCAAAGCACTATAGAAACCATTAAACATGGCATAAAAATACTAATCTCATTAGGGGAATAGTTTTGTATTTTTGTCATTAACTTAAAGTTCAATTAATTCATTTTTCCTAATTCAGAATGTATTAAAACTTATCCCATTCATCAATTAGCTTATTTTGATTATCAAAAAATGATACCATATATTGTTTTAACCGTTTCTTTTAAATTCGTCTACGTATCCCTCAATCCACATTTCGTTTCTTCTGATTGACCATCACTTTATTCACTCACTACTTTTATTATCTTTTTTTCTCTCTGTCTCCCCCCCCCCGCGCACACACCATCTTTATTTCCCTTTATTTCTCCCCCTCTCACCCCCTTACAATTTTATTGGAATCTTTATTCTCTCTCTTTGCCATTCCTCAATCTCTGAGCCCCACCCTTCCTTCACTTTCTCCCATCCGCCGCCTACCCGTCCTACATTTTTTATTCGCATCTCTCCCCCTACTCTCTTCCACTTCTCTTCCCATCCGCAACCCCCTTCTTACATCTATCTTTCTCTCTCCCTCTCCGTCTTACCCCCATCTTCCCTTCCTTACTTCACATCCGAGCCCCCCTCCCTACATTTTTATTTGCATCTCTCTTTCTGTTTTTGTCCCCCTCTCTCTCTCTTCATCACTAGCTCATACTCCCCTTGCATTAATTTATTTGCATTTCTCTCCCCCTTTCTCTCTCTCTCTACCCTTTGCCTCTGTCCCTCTTTCCATCACTACCTAGTACTCTCCCCCTTCCATTCCTTCCCTTCGCCCATCCATCTCCTCCCAGGTTTCTTACTCTTCTTGTTTCACTCATCCTCTTTTTCAGCAATTGCATTCTTCTTCAAAATCATTTCTGCTGAAGAAAAAAAAAATGTCCACAACAAAAATTCAGTTTCAACACTTTTATTAAAGAGAAAAAAGAAATCGAATTCTCTCGGTATTTTAGAGTAACTACTTTTTACAACTGATGAAAAGGTGGCCACATGCAACATATCAAATCATAAATGTCAACATTTTGAAAGTATGCATCCAGAGACAGGTTTCATATAATAATAATAATAATGAGACTTGTAAAGCGCTAAAACCACTCTGCAGAGTGCTCAAGGCGCAATAAAGACTTATAACTATTGTAACTTTGCCAACTATCTTATCCCTGATGCCATAGTTGTCACAATGGCAAAATTACAGTAGTTGCATCTCTTTATGAAACCGGTCCCAGACATGACAAAAGCATTGAATTGTCTTCTCCTTTTTTTGTTTTTAGCAACAATGAAATAACCCTCTTTAAAAAAATATCAATAAAAGATCAATGAACAGCAATCAAATAAACTCATAGAATGGAATGTTACAATATCTAAATCTAAAATATGAATACTGACCTAAACAATATAATTAGAGTTATATAAAATGAAGTGAAGTGCCACAAAACAGCTATCTGCAAAATGTGTATGCTGTGATTTACTAAGCATACTTTAATGCTATTATGATAATTCATAAATCCATACAAACAAAAAGGACAATACAAGTAACTACATGTACAATCTTTAAACAAAGTAAAGTAATCAAATGAATAAACCAGTTGGATAAAACTTGTTTTAATCATACAACTATCTTTAAGTCACATTTTACTAAAACACAATCAATCTGACTTTAATAGAAGCATTAGATTTACTATGCAATAGCATATTTTGGTATGGTCCTGAGCTATTTGCATATAACTCCTTTGTTGAATAGTCATTTAAAGGTATTGTTTAACTTTGTTACCAGCTAATTAACAAAAAATTCTCAAACCAAGATGAAACATGTGTACAAGTGCATGTATTAGAACTAATAAACCCTGAAAACAACCATTATTGGGAATGAAAAGCTAAAACTACAAGGCAAACGCCAATTTTGTAAATAGGCGTCTTATAGACACCTAAATAGTACACATAAGTGTATGGGATGAAATTAAGTTGGTGTTCCTGGTCACTTTATTTTTCAATTTTTGAAGCACTAAATAATCATTTTTGAATGCAATTTTTTCTGGGCTTCATTTTTGTAACATATCACAGACACAGGTGACAAATGTGACCATCAAGCTCAGATTATTTAAAAGTCAAACCAATGTTAACCAATCACTTTAATTGATTTTAGTAAAGGATACCTGACTGAGGAGTATTAGAAGAAAATACAGGTGTATCGGTGATCACAAGTAACAAGAACTGACAAAGCTGAATAATGTTGAAAGAAGCTGAAAATGGAAGAGCTCCCATACTTTTTTGTACAGAGGAAAGCTAATACAAGCTGAAACTTAAATCTCACTTAACTCTCACAGCCCCTGAAAATATTTCAAGTCAATTACGAATTTCTGTTCCTGTTTTACAATCCAGATAAATTTTCAATGTACACTGTACATTCCGTGTTGCAAGAAGCAAATCAGCAATCAAGTGCATACTTGCAATTAGTTGCACTCAGCTGATAATTGATGTAGTCATCATTTTTTTTTTAGTCTCATACTCTACTTTCATAGCACAAATTAATTCTGTTACAATAACATTTAAACCTCTTGTATAAATATGAGACATATCACATTTACACCAATAGTACACTGAATCGTACATTTCTAAATATTTTGGAAAACAATCAAAATGTACTCTTTAAACACGCTTGGGATGATTGTTCTACACAGCACCAACTTTCAAAAACAGATCGGGGGGGAGGGGGGAGTTGCACAGACATTTTCATTTAATCACAAAAAAATTAAATGCAAGTCCTAAACACATGCCTTTGTTTGGGTGAAATCAAGTTGCAGTTTGATTGATTATAACTCCCCTTGAAGCAAGCCACAGTTGGTTTCATGTGTAAATGTCAGGGTATCATCACCTGCTGAAACCAACCAGTGCCCTCTTTTACAAAGCCTCTTAAAGGTCAAGTCCACCCCAGAAAAATGTTGATTTGAATCAATAGAGAAAAATCAGACAAGCACAATGCTGAAAATTTCATCAAAATCGGATGTAAAATAAGAAAGTTATGACATCTCAAAGTTTCGCTTATTTTCAACAAAATAGTTATATGAACGAGCCAGTTACATCCAAAATGAGAGTCGATGATGTCACTCACTATTTCTTTTGTTTTTTATTGTTTGAATTATACAATATTTCAATGTTTACGAATTTGACGATTAGGACCTCCTTGCCTGAAGCACAAAATGTTAAAATAATGGAATTCCATGTGTTCAGGGAGGAATGAAACTTCATTCCACATGACAATGACGAGAAAATAAAAATATTTCATATTTCATATAATAAATTACAAAAGAATAGTGAGTGAGTGATGTCATCAACTCTCTCATTTGGATGTAACTGGCTCGTTCATATAACTATTTTGTTGAAAATAAGCGAAACTTTAATATGGCATAACTTTCTTATTGTACATTCAAGATTCAAGAGGTTTATTTCATTTCCAAAACAAATATAAATCGAATGCAAATACAAATCAAAGTACGAATACAAAATAATTTTTAACTTAGCATAATTATATAACAAACGCTTGTATAAAAAGCGTATATGGAAATGAGGGGATCCACTAAAAAAGCATTGCTTGTAGAGCGTGGATCCCCTATAGCTAGTTGAATAAATAATTTATATAAAGCAATTAAGACAAGACAAAGCAATACAAATTAAGTAAATATGGAAATACATTCGGCTGAACGAATATACAATATCATAAAAATGGGAAAGTAAAATGTGATAAATATAATAGGAAAAACTATTTTAGAGTAAAAAAAGGAAATGATAGCAAAAAATGGAAATAAGGTGACAAAAATATGGGACATGTATTATCAAAGACACACACACATACAGACACGCGAACAAAGAAAACAATATAGTGACATATTAGAGGATGGAGGAGAGAGAGAGAGAAAAAAGAATTAGGCTGACCGATAGAGGGAGAGGGAGAGAGAGAGAGGGGGGAGAACAAAATTTGAACATGGATCAACGAGAGCGCTAGCATGAAAACACAGATTTGGGATTGATACCCGGGTGATAAAGGAAAATTTAGTGTTAAATACAAGATGGATACAAGACAATCAGGACCTACAAACAAATCAACTTCGTTTGTAGGATACTAACAAAAATACTTTTAATTTTCTCTTAAAGGAGTTAATGGAGGGGGCCTGTTGAATATCATTGTGGAGAGAGTTCCAAAATTTTGGGGCTGTAAAAATGAAAGTACTTTGAGCAAAAATAGTTCTTAGCATTGGTAGATGAAAGTGATCGCCATGTCTGGTAGGATATGTATGATAACTGTTATTTTGAAGAAACATATCGTGGAATATGGAGGGAATCATGTCGTTTTTATAGTTGTACATAAACTGTCCTAGTTGAAATAAATACAAGTCTTGGATTTTAAACAAATTATATTCGAGGAATAGCGGGTCAGTGTGAGAACGGGGATGTGAAAATGAAATGATACGAAGAGCTTTTTTTTGTAGTAGTAATATTCTGTTTAGTAAATTTTTGTGTGTATTGCCCCAAACCAGGATTCCGTAGTTGAGATATGGTAATATAAGAGAAGAATATAGAGTTAGTAGAGAGGTAACAGGAATAAATGTTTTTAACCTATTTATGATGCCTATGGTAGATTTTGATTTAGACATCAGATTTTGATGAAATTTTCAGTGTTATGCTTGTTGAATTTTTCTCGTTTTATTCAAATCAAGTTTTTGTTGGGGTGGACTTGTCCTTTAACAACTGCAAGTTACAAGTCACTGTCACTAGCTACTCAGATAGTGCAATCTGATTGGTCAGGTCGAATCAAGTGCAAATTTCACAGCAGTTGTTACTAATCATGGCTATGTTTGTGAAACCGTCCAAGGCTTGTTCTAGTATCTATAGGAACATACTGTATAACCAATGGGTAAAAACAATCAATCCTGTTTGTCATATTAAACACAGATCCATCATATTTCTATCGACAATAGAACCTGGCAGGTGTCTCCTTTGTGTGTAGTTGTGAAAGGAGGAAGTTAGATGTCCATATCTTTGTTTCCCCCGGAGAGTTTTATGATCTGCCGCAGTTATTTGTACTATAAACTGCAAGGCTAAAATGATAGAATCTAAGTTATCCACATATTAGATAATAAATATACAATAATTGAGACTTTCCTTTAGTGTAAATTGCATGGGCTAATGCTGTTCAGAGGCATGGAGATCTGAAGATAAGGAATTGTACAAAATAAACTGCAAAATGAATCATGACATCAGTATCTCAAACAATTAGAAATACTATGCACGCTCTTTTTGTCTTTTTCTTCTGTTTTTTTGTTGCAATCCATACTTTACAAGGATATAATTAGTTGTACTACTACTTGTTGTATTGGAAATTGAAATCAACAAAGAACCTGCCTCCTTATCTTGTATATTTTATCAATTAATTTTGTGTCTTATTTGCATATAACAATAACAAATCGGATGAAAATAGTAAAGAAAAAGATAGCAATTGCTAATTATACATGCAGAGCTTGTAAGTATTATCTGAATGACGTTGAAGACAACAGTCTAGGGTGCCTACCTCAACTGCCTTGCATGTTGCCCTCACAATGCCCCTTACCACCGACAGTGGTTCTACGAGGGCATATTGAAAAAAACAAAAAATGCCTTGTCTTCATGAGGGATCACTGCAAGGAGGGATCACTGCAAAAGACACAAAAGTGATTTCTAAGTTATGATGTCATATCAAAAACTTAACCTTAGGTTAAGATTTGATGTTGATGCCGCCGCCACCGTCTCCGTCGGAAAAGCGGCACCTATAGTCTCACTCTGCTATGCAGGTGAGACAAAAACATCAATTCTATTAAACTGACGAAAGGATTGATCACCTTTTGAACCCCAATAAATATAGTATGGTGAAACAAAGAACCTGCATTACCACTAATAAATGTAGTGGATCTATATTTGCAACATTAAGGATTTATTGAAAAACAGATACAGGTATATGATAAATAAATTTTGTATGTACATTTTATATACACATTATCATAAACAATAGGGTTTGCACACATATATACTCAATTGATTAATTACAAGATAATCAGTTACAATTGATAGTAGTAAATTAGTTTCTATTGATAAGGCACAAGTAGAAGTATGAGAGTTGTTTAGGAATTCGAGTATGGATAATAAAATCAACTCCCATTCTTAAAGGGGAAGTTCACCCTGAAGAAAACTTTGTTGTCAAAATAGCAGAAAAAATAGTTAAAAATATCTGTGAAGATTTGAGGAAAATCCGTTAAAGAGTAAGAAAGTTATTAGAGTTCAAAATTTTGGATTTGTGACGTCATAAACGAGCAGCTGCCCCATGTGTTATGTAATATAAAATTATAAATTTCTAATTTTGTATGGTTCCTGATGACTTAATTTTGTTTTCTTTTCATGATCGGGTGTGAAATGATTTGTCTATTGATATACAAAAGTTACAGTGAAAACCATTTTCAATTTTCTGAGAAAATGACATTTCATTGATTTTTTACCATTCGCTATGTAGGAATGCTGCTCGCATATGACGTCAAAAATCAAATAATTGAAATTCTAATAACTTTTTGATTATTTGATGAATTTTTCTCAAACCTTCGGCAATATTTTTTATTGTTTTTTCTGCTATTTTTACAATAAACTTTTTGTCAGGGTGAACTTCCCCTTTAAGAGTATGGTAGTTGTTAAGAAATTCAAAGCATGAATAATAAAATCAACTCTTATCCTTGAGTTATGGTGATTAAATTTTCATGTTTGTTAAAAATCCCAGAAGCTTTTTGATTTTTGCAATTCAAGAAAAAAAAATTGTTAATGTTAACCAGATTATCTGGAAAAGGAAAAATAAGAAATAAAGCAAAAATGAAAAGGAAAAATTAACAGAAATGTTTCCATAATGTTTTGTTGGTAGTCCATTTCCATTTCTTCTTAGTAGCAAGCCATTTAGCAAAGACTAGTCACTCACAAGGGCTGTGCGTATGCCTCTGTTTTCAGTTTGAACAGTGCATCATACCTGCCAGCATTGCTAGTCCATTAAAAGAGACCAAGGATTACAAATAAATTGTTGGAGACCCTCTCAACATCTAAAATATTAAAAAACACCCTTTTTTAATATTTCATGTATACGGTGTGATAGAATAAGACAGAAATACTACTAATTATCAGCTACCTCATTTGCAAAGGTTGTACATATAATTGTTTTGTTAAAATGTAAGTTAAAGTTATGAATGTCTTATGTTTCTTAATTTACATAAAGATTTAATGAAATTATTAGTGAAATAATTTACCTATTTCCTTTTTGTTGTCAGGATAGACATGGACTTTATTAAACAGAAGTGTCCAAAATTTCTGTGTCAATTGGAAGGCCGTCAGTATGCTAATTCATACTTTCATGGACCTATACAGAGGTACTTACCAGGGGCAGATCCAGGATTTTCCAAAGTGGGGGGGGGGGCATGCTTTCCCCAAGGAAAAATTTGACAAGCAAAAAAAGGGTCTTCACTTTCAAAGTGGGAGGGGGGGCACACTTTTGTTTTAACAGCATTTTTACATTACAAATTTTAATTGTCCCACTCAAAGAGGGGGGGGCACTAGCCGAAATACGCCAGTGGTACCTACAATGTTTTTTATTAAACCCGAGAATCATACCTCCAAGCTCGGTTCAACAAAAAGGCTGTGTGTTCCTACTTTCTTGGTAATGTTCTTGCATGTAGTGGGTACACGAGCTGGCGTCTCGACAGCCCAATTCTTCTCTTACGCTGACAGACGGGTAGAGGGCGCACAGGGGTGATGGGAGGCGTCTGGTTGTGTGCTGCAGCAAAAGAAACGAGAGAGGAAAATCATCATGATCGTGTATAACATGGGAATGAGGTACTCCTGAACATCTTTTGGTCATGGACTGAAGTTATCAATCTACTGTCAGTTCACAAAACTTAAGCGCTGTTTTCACAGGGCTCACAAACATTTTGCAAAGGATTTGCCAGGACGCGAATACATATTTAAAAAAAGAGAAAAAAAGGCAAATTCCAACATTCGTAATTTATCCGATAAAAGTGCGCGAAGCGACCCCAAGTGACAACTGGCAAAGCTTCTGAACATTTAGGCACATTTCGCACGATTTTGTTGCATAGAATATAAATGTTGGACTTTGTATGCCATTAGGTCAACTACCATGGTAAAATGGCTCAGCAGCAAATCACAATCAAGGTTTCAATTAATACAATTTTATCTTTTGTTTTTGTTTCAACTGTTTATATTATTTTTATTATATCTGATAATTATTCAAAGACACAGACACTTCAAATCGGAAGACCTTCATTTTATGTCTCCCTATACCTTCCTTCATAAATTTGTTAATTATACTTCTGTTTCATCATACGCTTTAAATTTGATATTCCGAATCTTATTCAGGCAATGCCGCGTGCCCCCATCTGTTTAATATCCGTACTGATGATTTTGTTTTATCCATTTGAGTATCCACTTTTGTTTGTATAGTGTGTGTGTATGTGTCTGGATGCGGGGTGAGTGAGCGCATGCCTGGGTATGACTGTTTAATGAGTGTGTCCTTGTGAATATTTTTTTTTCTTTTAAATAATTCTTTTTGATAATCAACATTCCTTTAAGTAATATGCAATGTACAATTTTATTGTAAATTCATGGTGCAATTTAGTTTTAAAAACTACCATGCCTGTATGTATTAATAAAACCATTTATCAATGCTATCTAGGCGAACAGTTGTAAATAGTTGTATTTATGAAACGGGCCCCTTGATCATGTTCAGTTTCGATCATAATTAGTAACAGACCATCCCATGTCAACTACCATGGCAACAATACTCAACAGTTCATCACAGCCCAGGATATCCTTCAGTTACAATTGGATGGTGTCCCAGCCATGGCATAATTTCCTCCAGCAAGAAAATTATCCACATTGTGCTGCACTCAACCCAGGTGTGGTGAATGGGTACCCGGCAAGATTAATTCCTTGAATGCACTGAACGCTGAAAGGCGGCTCGAGCTAAAGCCAGGGTAATAATTATAAACAATGCGCCTCGGAATAGAATATTTCTGATAGATGGCGCTATATAAATACCTATAGTATTATCATTATTTGCCATTAGGTGAACTACCAAAGTAACAGGGCTCAGCAGCCAATCACAATCAATGTTTCCATGGACCATGCAGTTACAATAAAGGCAAAGTTACAATAGTTTTATTTATGAAACGGGCCCCTTGATCGTGTTCAGTTACGATCATAGTAACAGTACCATCTAACTGTAACTACCACGGTAATGATACTCAACAATTAATACAAATCTAGGATGTCCTTCAGTTACAATTGAATGGCAAAGGGACCATAATCATAACTTTTATGCAACTGGGCCTAGGGCTGTTCTATTTGAATTCAAATTCCACATCAGAAAAAAATTTACTTCTCTGATCGAATAGTCAAATGGGTATAAAACAAGTAAGAATGGAAATTTTGTGGCTCTGTCAGAATGAAACCTCTCCTTTTCAAAGTATGAATCGTTACCTGTGTTCAAAAGGGTGTTTTGGTGCTGTGTAAGAGAGCGAGGTGTCAGGGACGGATCCGGGAGAGAATGGCTCCACAGGAAAACACCTGCTGCGGTCTGACCCAAGGTCTGGAGGTGATCCGGAATAGGTTTGTCTTCAGAATCTAAATAAAATGAAAACACGAGAGAGGTATTAAAAGCGATGTTACATAAAAAGCATCATTCACATGTGAAATGCATCACCTGACACTGCCGTTTACTGATACTTTAGGAAAGATTTATCTTTTAAATCTGAAAAGATTTGTTTTTTAAATCTGAATAGAATAAGATTACATATACCATAATCAAGGACCGTCCTAGTCACACCAGCCAACCCGACTCCAGACCAACCCTTACTGTTACGTTGTTTTGAATGACCAATTGTGGGTTCAGAGTTGGTTTCATTTGTGTGACTGCATAGCATCACATGAATTGAGGAATGACCTGAAACATTTATTTAACTTGATGGTGATTGACAAATGGTTCATCTTTGAGATCCGAATAGAATGAAATACATGAGATATTATAACAGGTATGTCATGTTAAAGGCATTGTTCACACATAACACGATAAATGGTTCAAGTATGCTGCTTGGAATGATCAAGTATAGGAAAGGTAAAAAAAAATGATAAGATGGGCCAGAGGTTGGTGTAAATGGGTGGCATACGGAAATAACTAATATTAACAGATACCCCCATTGGAAATGGTGTAAACCAAGTAATGATCACTTTTTGGGGATAAAATGAAATAGGTTTATCTTCTCGGTATGAACGCAGTAAATACCAGATGTGTCAATGAGATGGGGTTGAGAATATGATTTCATACTTTTTTTATTAAGTGTCATTCAAACCCTGAAACTACTTTTTACTGGTGATCATGACTGCATATAGATTCCACATCTAAACATGTTCAGAAAATTGATGAATGCTTTATTTGATTACATTGGCGGAAAAAAATGCATGATCTATGATCAGATAGCATTGACCTACAGTTTTGCGCGATTCAAAAAACTGAAAAAATTCACTGAATTTGAGAAAAACATTGAATTTATAAAATTTCATGGAAAACACAATTTTCCAGGTCACTTTAAAATTGAAGTACGAAACATGAAGTACAAATCATGCAAACCATATAAAAATCTGTTAAAACAAAATTGTGCATCAGTGAAATATCTGCCAATCAGAGCCAATTTGGTAATGTCACCAAAGTACATGTAGACGGAGTCTAGTGTTTAGAACATTAAAGAACATGGAATTTGCATTTGAGATAGAATTTAGGGACTCTTTTTATGTTAATTGTAAAAAGGAGGAGAGTAAAGACTTTGGGTGGAACAATAGAATAGAGAGGGGAGGAAGTGGAGATTGTGATAGCTATGATGTGCATATCTAATGAAGATGTAGACACATTGCTAAGAAAGAACTACAATAATAATAATAGACAGTTCTTGTATAGCGCATAACACATTATAAATAACGTCTCTACGCGCTTCCAAAGGACTTGGATATTACTACCCTGGCTTTAGCCCCGCAGCCTTTTACAGCGCTGGGGCATTTCAAGGAATAAATTCCTGCCAGGTACCCATTCACCTCACCTGGGTTGAGTGCAGCACAATGTGGATGAATTTCTTGCTGAAGGAAACTACGCCATGGCTGGGATTTGAACCCACGACCCTCTGTTTCAAAGTCCGGAGACTAATCCACTGGGCCACAACGCTCCTACCTAAAGAAAGAAAGACCTACGAAATTGTAAGAATAAAAGCCATAGAGAACAAAATCTTATAGAAAAGAGAACATGCAAGTATTTAACATGTACATTGCACTCACCTAAAGGGAATATAAAGTAAAACACTTACCTTTGATACTTGCAGTCTTCTTTTGGTCATGAATGCTTTGTTTTATTGGACCATCTTCCTGCTTGGTATCTGTTGAAAATAAGTTTCGAAAAGGAGAGTTTCTTAGTCAGGAGTCTTAAGTATCATCATAACTGCAATCCTTATCAAGATATTCACAGAATGAAACTCGTGTCTCTCTCGCATATTATTGCCATACCTATAAGAGTTCTTCTGGAATGTACTGTATAGCTTTCCATGTGCTGTTGTCACTGCTCCGGCTATCATATCCACTCTGCCTGCTAGCATTGTTAGGCACACATAAATCTAGATTATTGAAAGACTTCCTTTTTATTTGAAACCCCAGATATTGATTATACTATGAAAATTTTTAGCATACCTTTCATTTTGTGAGAAGCAAATTTTACTGTTTCAACATGAGTGCTTACTACAGGTACATGTAATAACCACTTTCAATAATATTATTTCATTATTTACTGATATTTCTGTATATTCATCTGACTGGTTCAATAATATTATATATTCTGACCAGTTCTTTTTGAAATATTATTCAGGATGTGGAAATTACCTTGATTAACTTGATCTGAAATGACCATTATTTTTATAATGTACCTTTAATAGTGAAATACTGCTATTACCTTGTTCAGAAAATATGGATTCCTCCAACTCCAGAAGCTGGTCAATGCAAGGGTTCTCTTTCCCAGGAGCCTGAAGAGAAGGAACTGTTTGGTCATTGCCGACATTTACCTCTTTGATGCTCAACTTTACATCAACAGATGTCTCTAAGTCAGCAGCAGGTTTCATCTCAGAATGCTGTATGGGTGAACGTGTAAGGTTCTCATGAACCCTACCTGATTCCAGTGTCATTTCCATGTTTGGAGAAGATTCAAGCTTTGAACTGTTCTTTGGTGGACAATCAAGATATCCAAATATTGGGTGTAGCAGCGGAATGCATGTCTCAATCTCTTCTGTTTCTTCAATATCCTTCAGCAAACTATATGGAAAGGGAGAAGGCAAGGTAAAGGTCTCACTGGGGCTAAAGTCACAGGACTTCCTCTCTTCACCTCCAGTCAGTTTGTGCTTTGGGGACAGTCCCAAAACCTGAAGGAAATCATTGTCAGGAATCTCCAAGGAGGAATATTCTGCTTTACATCCAACATGCTGATGGGTGCTTTGGTGTTCTTGGCTGTCAGGATGACCTTGTACAGATATCTCTGGTACCTTGGAAATACTTTCATCTCCTTTACGGAATGTTTTCCAGTCATCCTCACCCACATCTTGCATTTGACTTTCATTAAAAGGGACTGCAGACGGTACCTGCAACTCTCTGTTTTCCATGAAACCAGGGTCTCTAGATGTCATACCGCTGAATTCCCCTAGAGAATGGCTGTAAATCCTCTCTTGACTATTGGCAAGCACCTGGGAAGCCGTCTGGAAGGTGCAGCTGAAGTCGTCATCACTTGATCCTGGAGAAGGCATGATGTCCTCTTGAAGAGACGGTTCTATGGCATCCACATAGACATCTTGCGATTTCACTACTTCTACATCAGATGAAGATAAGAGTGCATTGCCATCATTACCTCCTTGTGTGCCATGGAGCTCTATCTCAAGACATTCTGGCTGTTCTGAACACTCTTCTTCTGACTCATCCAGTTGCAAGTCTTGAGCAAGCACATGTGAATAGGTATTTGTTTCATCTTTAGATATGTCTGGATCATTGTCAGCTTCTTCCACATCTAGAGTAGATGTATATGGGCCATCTTCTCCTTCGAGATCATTACTTAATAGAACTTTATTATGTTCTACCACATTTACTTCCTCACCAAGCTCTGATGCCACATTCGCTTGTTCCGTGAGAGTTATGCACTTTACATCTTCGTTAGCCATCACATCTGGGGTAGATGTAGACTCATCAGTTGAATCGGATGAAACTTGCAGAGATCTGTAACTTTGGCCACTCTTCTCATCTGACAATAGGTCAAGAGTAAAGTTATCATACAATACTGTTGCCTCTTGAAACCATGCTTTGGTGTTTTTAGTCTCAGGGACATACAGTTGTTCCACATCTTCAGTAGATTTGTCAACATCAAGAGGTACATTGTTTGGAGAAGAGTCCATTGCTTCAGCAATAGGTAGATATGGAATGGTGGTAAAGGAAAGTGAATTTTTGGAAGCCTGGATGTCAGATGAGGCAAACTTTATCTTCTTAGTAGGTGGTTGTTCAGCAACATCAGAAGTGTCATCCGAGTTTCTGTCCAGACTGGCACTCTGCAGCATCCCATGAGTTACATGTATGATGTCTACAATTGATTGCAATACAAATCTACAATCATCAATCATTTCATCATTTGAGAACGGTCCACTTTGGTGAGTATCATTGATGATAGCATCATCATCTGAAAGTAAAGAAACAGTTATTGAATTATCTTCAACTGCACTAGCCATATCAGATGGACAACCTAAAGTGCTACTTGTTACTCTGTTATCATTTGTTGTTTGTCCCAAATCTGACTCTCTGTTCAGGATTGCCACACTGGAATCAAAATCAGCTTCTACTTCTTTTTGGTCAGCTTCATCTTTGGCTTTGTTCTCATCAATGTGATGCTGGCTCACTTGAAGTTTTCCCTCATTTCCATCCTGGGAAATGAGCAGCAAATCTGCTTCAGGTTTTATGACCTTCAAAGGAATTACAAAGTCATCTTCTAAGACACTGTCATTGCACTTCCTCTTCAACATACTAAACTGTTCATTATTTCCACCAGGGTCTACTTGATTATCATATCCACTTCCAGTCTCTTCCTGTTTCTGGGTTTCTTCAGTTTCCATCTCCTGATGATCTTCTTTCATCTTCAAACATTCCGACTCACTACTTTCACCTACACTCACAGGAATCTGCTCATAACATACAACAGTTAGATCTTCATTGAAGGATATTCTTTTGGTGTTCTTTGCCCCATATTCCATTTTCTTTACAGTCACACTTGTATCTTTATCGCATCCTGGGACGGAATGGTCCGTGAAGTCATCAGCAGTATCAAAGACCACTGGTTTGGTAGAAGATACAGACAAAGAGCTTGAGATGATGTTTTCCAATATCTCTTCAATGATTAGAGAAGATAAGTGGCTATTTCCACCCAAGTGATCTTCAAAACTTCTGTTGGGCATGATTTTGTCCATTCATGTCTCTGAGAGACTTCGGATGTGTGAGCTCCGTCTATTTTTCACTGACAGTAGTTCCTGCTGGCTGATACACACATCTTGTTTTTACCAGGACAAGTGTCAATTATCTGTCAAGAAATGGGTGATAATGTTTGGTTAGAACAGGGACGCGAGAGGATCTTGGTTAGAATCAGATCATAATTTGCAATATACATGTATATTTTGACAGGGGGGTGGGACAGTTAACTATTAAAAAATGCAATGTTGGGCATGTAAATGTAGTCATTGTACAAAGATGGGGTAAATCAGGGTTCCCAGCATTTCAAGAAAACAAAATTCACTGATTTTTTAACAATTTTTCTGTGATAAAAAAGTCTCAAATTCTATGATAATTATTACGTTCATCTCCAGTTTCATGGGTCTGGCGCTACCCCATTTTTGCTTTTTTGGTGTAGAGTTTTACATGCCAGTAATCATTTAAAAAAATGTTTGGCCAGATTATTTCAAGGGCATAATAGTGATTTAGTACTGACCGTTCTTGTTACTGAACTTGTGCAATTGCCCATACGAAAATAATTTTAATATGCTTGAAATTTTGAAACATCCTTCCAAGAGGACTTCTTAATAGAAAGAAGATGGAAAAGAGTCAAATCACATTTTCAAGTCTTTATTTTCTCAAAACAACAAAATTATGGTAAAAAAGTGGAATGCCTCTGGCCGTCTCACCTGCATCACACGGTTCAATATAGCAGCAGTGCTGACTTTGCATACTACTCTAACTCGCACAAGATGTTCAGTGATACATGGTTACTCTTATGTCCTCTTTTTATGAACTAGACCAATAAACTTACAGAGATATGATGGTTATTCAACAAAAAACCCCAACATGGCCAAAGTTCATTGACCTTACATGACCTTTGACCTTGATCATGTGACCTGAAACTGGAACAGGATGTTCAGTGATACTTGATTACTCTTATGTACAAGTTTCATGAATCAGATCCATAAACTTTCAAAGTTATGATGGTAATTCAACAGATACACCCAATTTGGCTAAAGTTCATTGACCTTTGACCTTGGACATGTGACCTGAAACACGCACAGGATGTTCAGTGATACTTGATTACTCTAATGTCCAAGTTTAACGAACTAGACCAATAAACTTTCAAAGTTATGATGGTAATTCAACAGATACCCCCGATTCGGCCAAAGTTCATTGACCCTAAATGACCTTTGACCTTAATCATGAGACCTGAAACTTGCACAAAATGTTCAGTGATGCTTGATTACTATTATGTCCAAGTTTCATGAATCAGATCCATAAACTTTCAAAGTTATGATGGGAATTCAACAGATATCCCCAATTCGGCCAAAGTTCATTGACCCTAAATGACCTTTGACCTTGATCATGTGACCTGAAACTTGCACAAAATGTTCAGTGATGCTTGATTACTATTATGTCTAAGTTTCATGAATCAGATCCATAAACTTTCAAAGTTATGATGGGAATTCAACAGATATCCCCAATTCGGCCAAAGTTCATTGACCCTAAATGACCTTTGACCTTGGTCATGTGACGTGAAACTCATGCAGGATGTTCATTGATACTTGATTAACCTTATGTCCAAGTTTCATGAACTAGGTCCATATATTTTCTAAGTTATGATGACATTTCAAAAACTTAACCTCAGGTTAAGATTTCGATGTTGATTCCTCCAACATGGTCTAAGTTCATTGACCCTAAATGACCTTTGACCTTGGTCATGTGACGTGAAACTCATGCAGGATGTTCAGTAATACTTGATTAACCTTATGGCCAAGTTTTATTAACTAGGTCCATATACTTTCTAAGTTATGATGTCATTTCAAAAACTTAACCTCAGGTTAAGATTTGATGTTGACGCCGTCGCCGTCGGAAAAGCGGCGCCTATAGTCTCACTTTGCTTCGCAGGTGAGTCAAAAAGTATGTAGGGTCTGGTTGATGTAGACCTAGTTTAACATCTAGGCCTAACGTTTTTAGTGATAAAAAATAAAACTTATCTCAGCAAAATTTTTATATCTTTAGCAAGATCTCAATCTACTCGTGGTAATGTTAGATCTCTTAAAAAGGTTGGGCAAAAAGGCCCAGTTTTTAACCATCACTGGGCAACATAATGTCAACACAACTATTGGTTAAAATCTGTCCAAATTGGGTAATATTATAAGAACTTATAGATATAATTGGGTAATAAATTTGCTCAATTGGATTAATAATTTCCCAGAGGCCAGAATATAGATCTATATTTTTACCAATATTCATTACCCAACACAGTGGACAGTGAGTAGGTCTATGTTGCCCAACATTTTTTTTTATTTAGGCCTAACTTAAGTGTGTAACAAAGTTAGGGTCTAGATCTATTCATGGTGAAAATGAAGTTTGATAAATTTTGAGAAAATATTGCATAATAACAGTAAAATCTAAACTAGAAGTAGAGATCTAGAGGAGTAGAGGCCTAACTGAGGTCTAGATCTAGACCTACTTTGTTTTTGTCAGAGTTTGATATGATTGAATTTATAATTAGCATTTGGTAATAAAATCCACTTGACTAACTTATTATTATTTAGGCCTAGGTTCTAACTTTTATGTTAAATTACCTGTTAGGCCTAAACTTATTTCTCGACTTGTCTTGAGTCGGGCCTGGGTGGGAATTGGATTCGGAATAATTTATTTAGGCCAGGCCATGCCCAGGGGCAGTCAATTTATATCAAAAAGAGCTCCACCATCACTAAAGTTAGACAGAAATAACCATCGTTTCTGGGGATTTATTTAACAATTTCTGACATTTTACTATCATCCCTATACTTGCCTTTCAAAAAGGCTAGGGCCTAGGCCTATATTTTATGGTTATGCCGCGTTAGACTAGTCTAGAGACTGAACTTCTGAAGCTTTTGGTCTACATTATCACTAACAAAGTTAGACCAAAAGCTTAGCCTTAGTTCAGTCTCTGTATTTTGGTTGTTCCGCTGAACTGCGTTGCCGTTGGCTCACTAAAATAGTAAAATATAAAAAAAAATGAAATAAATCCCCAGAAACGGTTATTCTTGTTCATCGATCAAACTCAAAGTAGAAATGTCTATTTACTGCTCTCACTTGACTTGCCTAGCACCTATCTCAATTTTCTTGTCCTGGGGGCCGTTTCATAAAGCTGTTCGTAAGTTAAGAGCGACTTTAAGAACGACTGGTGAACCTTTCTTACGCGCTAAACCATCGCCAACGGTTACGGTGTACACCATTTACCAAAAGAAAGGTTCACCAGTCGTTAAAGTTGCTATCTTACGAACAGCTTTATTATGAAACACCCCCTGACCTGGGCTTACCCAGGGAACTCCCGCCCGCGTAAGTTCCCTGGGTTAGTCCTGGGCAAACTTTTAGTAGACCTAAGCAATATTTTTGTTCAGTATGCTGTAGGCTCGAGCCGAGGACGACGCCGACGGCTCGATCGAGACAGGTCAGGCCAAGCAAGGGCAAGGAGGCACCGAGTGGATTGGGTTCGCACCGCCCCCCCCCCCCCGATCGGTCTACGGTACCGTACCGTAGCCGTAGGCCTACACCGTATCTGACTTAATACGCCAGGGCCAGCCATTATTTTTTTAATTAGAGTAGGCCTAGATCTAAGCCTATTATACATACGGTACCACTCTTTTCACTTTTAATTGAAGTACCGTATACACATGACAAGGGAAATCAAAATTACCATAAGACATGGTAGGCCTAGATCTAACTAACGCTACTAGTAGTGACTCACGAAGAATTCTGCCGGGGATCTCGCATACCGCTGCCCTTTCCGCTGCCATTTTTTTAGGAGACCTAGCTACCGCGTACCGTACCGGGTACTACTTGTACCTCCGGCCGGCTAGGCTCCGAGCTCCCTAAATTTTATGACGTAACAAGATCGATATCGTGCACGTTACGTGCAGCTGCGCATCGCGCGCATATCGCATGTGCATATAAAAGCGCAGCGATCATGGCCGCTGTTTTTCAATCACAAACCTGTTTTGTTTGTTGGATATTTTGTCAATCTTTCAACATTTTTATTCCTTCCCCTCTCGTAATTTTTTCTCTTTTTTCGATTTTATGAAAGCAATAAATTATATGTGCAGGAACTAATTAAGAGTTTTGTCTACGCGCTAAAACTTGAATCTTCGACAATTCTAAAACGTCCCATGACGTAATGTAGGCCTATATTGACGGGTTTTTAGAAGAACAATTACTAGTACTAGTATTATTAGGTCTTTCTATACTTCGTTCAAAATTCAGAAAGTTTGATTGCAATGAAATAAATCAAGGATGAAGTGTGACATAATAATTGAATTTGGGATTTCATTTCAATCCTACGAAAAAAATCTTAAGGGATGTGATTTTGAATCCTTTAAGATTGAAAAAATTAATCCTAGATTGATTAATTGATTGATCATTGATTGAATGATTGATTGATTGATTGATCAGATTGATTGATTGATTGATTGAATGGTTGGTTGGTTGGTTGATGATTGATTGATTGATTGATGATTGGTTGATGATTGATTGATTGATTGATTGATCGACATTGATCTGTATTCACCAGTGACACCTTTGCATGGATCCTGCAATTTAGAGTGTGGAAATGCATTTCCTATGAATATCATAACCTAAAAAATAGCAAATTGTTTAAGTCACTCTAACAAAAATTGTTTAAAATTATTTGTAATTGTTTAAACTTGTTAAACAACTTGTTTAAACATTTTAAACAACTTGTTTAAAACTTTAAACATTACTCGTGATGGGCCTATAAGCAATTTTAAACAGCACTTTTCACAGTGATGAAGTATTGAAAAGTCAATCCATATGCGAGACAATAAATAATATCAATGTACGAAGATGTGATTGTTTTACATTGTTACTGATGAGAATGGAAATTATTAAGAGAAAATCCGTGAAACAGTCAGCAGTAAATGTCAAACTTTCAAATATTTAAGGGAATCAAACGAGTGATTCAAATGTTCCTTTTCGGGCTGTACTGAGTCAGATACATATCCTCTTTATAAATTCCTACAACTTACCGTTCACAAGATAGAGTCCCTACGTGTTCCCCCTTTTCAGGTCAATTTATCGAAAGTTTCAATTCGCGCTTCATGTTCGCATTATATGCACATCCTATTCATGACAACAAAACTTTTCGCCCCGTTTTCACGTCTGAATATCAATTTGGTTCAGCTCCAGCATCCCATGTGCTTGCATAAAAATGGAATAGGTCTAGTTATCTATGCATGAATCAGGGGCCACGGAACGGTTTTCAAACTTGGGGGGGGGGATGACCATACAAAAAAAATCACAATCAATGATGGTAATTTTTACGTTTTTGTATACGGTTTTGGAAAGAAGGGGGGCTGAAGCCCCCAGCCCCCCCCCCCCCCCGCTTAGATCTGCGGCCCCTGTGAATCCACTATCAGTTCATTCAAAAAGTCCCCTTTTCAGATCAGCAGGCCTAAATCTGAAATTTCACCTCGCACTTCGCGCTCGAATTGTTAGATACCCATCCTGTTCATGATTACAAAATAATCGTTTTTAGATCTTAATCTCCAAACATTAATTTTTAGCTCGTGTTTCACGCTTGCATTATTACATTATTTAATTCTTCAGCATTCCCTTACGTGTCAAATGCGCTCCAATGTTAATTCATTTTAAGGTAAGCCAAAAATTTTCAGGTCATACGTGTAGTGGCGTAATGAAGCAAGTAATGATAATAATAAATGTGAGAGAGCGAAGCGAGTGATCAGATTTTTGGGGGGCTTTTATTGCAAAAATCCAAATTTTGTGATAGAATTTGACATAATATTTAGATAATAATATTACATTTCACCCTCAGTCTCTCTTTCCTTTCCTCTTTTCTTTTATTGGTCTGTACGCCACGGTGAAGAGGATTTTCCCCTTTTTCATATAAGTGTGCGCGAAAGGGAAGCACCATTGGGGCACAGTATGGCGTATGTGGCAAAAGGTGCTTAATACAAGTCCCGACTCCCGGGAGAGCAAAGTGAGAGAGAGAAAAATAACCTTTTCATGAGAATTTAACTGAAATTCAGAATATATTTAACACCATTCGTTTGCTTTTCGTTTCTCTTTTCTTTTTTTTTCTTGGTAATAGGCCTACATGTTCTTGGTTATACTTTTGGGCCATGGCCTTTCCTGCCCCCCTGCCCCTCGCCTGTTATGCCACTGAGGGCTATCAAAAAATCATGTCTTTACTAACCTCCCTAAAGGAAGATATTTTCGGTTTATGAGCAGCCGATCGAGGAAAAAATGTTGATGACCCCCCCCCCCTCGAACAAGAGAAAGGGTGAGACCTGGCTCAGAAAAAATGGGAGGGGGGGAAAGGAAAAAACCAAACAAACACTCTTAAAATGAGGGAGCTAGGCCAAAGCCTTTCTGTGCACATTTTTGGTGAATTTTGTTATTGTAAGTGAAAAAATGTAAGTTTTCAAAATTTCGGGGAGGGGGGGGGGGGCAGTACGACAATCATAAGATAAAACTATGAATATATGAATGGAAGGGTAACAAGCTATTTTATACATCACACGCTCAAATTTGATTTGACGTCCAAACACGTTTACCCGGGACGTTTACAAATAATTAATGTCCCCGTTTTGGACATGTAAAATTATAAACTAGAGACAGAAATGTATCTTTTGTTTTCATTTCTTTCTTTATTTATAATGATCGTCTGTATTGTGTGTAAATATTGTGATTTAAAACACTGATTTCTCAATAAACACAAAAATATATATAAAAAAGAGAGTGAATGAATGGATTGTAAATTCACACACCAATTTTAAGTCTATACTTTAGAGATATATTATAAGTATATCTCTATGGTCTGTACGCAAATTCATTCAAAAATTATAAGGTTCTTGCTCATGTAAAATAAAAAACTAGAGACAGAAGTGTATTTTTATTTTCATTTATTTATTTATTCATTTATTTATTTATTTATTTTTATTCATTTTTTTATTTATTTATTTATTAATTTATTTATCTATTTATTTATTTATTTATTTATTTATTTATAATGATCGTCTGTATTGTGTGTAAATATTGTGATTTAAAACACTGATTTCTCAATAAACACAAAAATATATATAAAAAAGAGAGTGAATGAATGGATTGTAAATTCACACACCAATTTTAAGTCTATACTTTAGAGATATATTATAAGTATATCTCTATGGTCTGTACGCAAATTCATTCATGCAAAAATGATTCAAATATTCATATAGTGTTATACGTTGAGGGCGTGTGCAATTTTGACAAAAAATACAAACCCGGAAACTGAGTATTGAACTTTTCGATCTTTCGATAAGTTCTCCTTGTTTTCCATTGTTTTCATCATTTTACTGCAGTTTCATCGATATAACAACGATAAAAGACACCGGCAGAGCTGAATTCATAAACAGATTTACTCTGAAGACATTTCTCTTAGTTATCTGCAAGTAAACTGAAGTCGAAAGAAGGTGAGTCGAAAAAGTGCGTGTTTTTTGTGTTGCTGGAGCTGGAAAACTCTGCACCCTGCGTTGGCCGCTGTCGTGTGCCTGCATGCTCCCCGGCCCCGTCTTGCACGGGATGGCATCGGCGCTGGCAAGGCCATGCATTGTGCATTGCCATTGGTCACTTGACTTGACTCGTGTTGAGATGGATGTTGCGAGATTATGTTTGAATTGTTTTGCTAACTAGCATCAGATAGTATTAAGAGAAGAATAATGAAAAGAGATATTGGAAAGAGTTCCATATGCACCCCCACCAAAAATAAAAGATTGTCATGATTGTTGGTTGTCTGTTGCATGTTATCTGCGGAAGTTACGTTCCAGTTGAGTTGATTCACGTCAGATTTTTCTATCATTTTGTTTACTGTTGCTTACCTTAGTTGGGACCCTGAGAGGGGGGGAGGCACTTAAATGATTTTTTTGAGTTTTGTTGATGGGGGTGTGCCTCACGAAACTCTGAAATGGGGGTCTGAGGAACTGACTAAAAAAAAGGTAAAATACAGGGTCTACTCTTGGAAACTAAATACATGTATACGGAACAGGATTGCTGCACTTTACGTACGTTCATATGTACTGTGCATGCGCTAGCCATGCGTGAAGTGGCTACTAGTTGTATGTACAGTGTAGGGAATTGGGAAGCTGTGCATCTCTGGCATGTGTAACCCAGGGAAGTCCCGCCGCTATGCCCAGGATCTTGCGTGCAATTTGGCATACTCACCTGACAAGCGTGAAGTATGGTCAAAATAATTTTCCGAATAAATAGTTAAAACAGATATCAAGCACTTACCACGATGATATGGATGATGGTCTAACGAGTGGCAGTTTTTCTGACATCTTGGCACAGACTGGAACCTCAAAAAACAAAAAGTTCTCTCCTACCCCCGTTTCGATCGGCCATTTTGTTACAATTCATAACAAAAATGGCCAATCGAGACAGGGGTAGAAGGAGAGAACTTTTCGTGGTAAGTGCTTGATTTCTGTTTTAACTATTTATTTGGAGAATTATTTTGACCATACTTCACGCTTGTCAGGTGAGTATGCCTTTACACGTAAGATCCTGGGCTCCCGCCCGCTACGCGGGCGAGAGTTCCCTGGGTTATCGCATGTGGGGCTCACGCTTGACAATTTGGGCAGGGCTGGGGAACAGAGTGAGATGTCTCGTAACGGGAGTCTTGCGAGCGGGACTGGGTAGCTTCTGAACTGAACTTTTGTCATTCGGAGTATCTAGAGAACTGAAAATTAGGTCTGAAAAAGGGTGTCATCAATGCGGCTCTTCCCATTACCACCAATATATGTGAGTTGAAATGTGAAATGGGAGGTGGGGGCCTTTGTAATTTCTTTTTTAAGACTTGGGATGGGGTAGGCTCCACCTCGAAGGCTTATTGAGGGTCTATGATGTTTGCTGGTGGCAAATAGAACAGATAATTTTAAACATGTACATATATATCTGTCCAGTGTTAAGTGCATGCATTCAAATGAACAAGTGAGAAAATGTAATTTTGTCTGACCAGAGTCATTTTGTTTATTTCAAAGAAAAGGAATAAATTAGTGTTAATGGGGAGGGGGTCCAAAAACTTGAGAAAATGTCACATTTTGCTTCTACATGTATTCATGAAATGTCCCCTTCTATTTTCCTTGACTCCTTGAAATTTAGTTGGAAATGATCAAGAAAACAAAAAAGAATTCCTTCTTTCTTGACTCTGAAAAGTTGATGTCACTCTCAAGCTACTAACATGAAAGTCTACATGTGGGAATAGTTCAGAATTGCAGGTACCCGGTATTATAGCCGTGCAGTTTGGACTTTCCCTTAAAGGTGGTTTCCTTCAACTTTTCTTCATATTTCATATGAAATGTGTGCCATTTGGTGTCAATATGTCACATGTCTGTAAAAATGAGGGTTTTATGAATTTAAGACATTGTGATTGATCTAATGGATAAAGGTACATGTATGGGGGGGGGGGGAGGGTCGCATATTCACACCAAGTCTATGGGATAAACATTATCATACATTAAACATGAATAAATTTGGTTAACAGTGGAGTAGAGGTACATGTACGTGTGGGGGTTGAGGAAAGGCAGTCCCACAATATATGCTACCCATTTGAAAAGTTTGGTGAAATTTACAAACAGCTTGGGCTTGATGTATTTAATTACATGTAAAAGCAGTTTGTTTGCATGTAACTAGGCAAGTTGTCAACACTGTCATATATGAGGAGCAGTTTGTTATTGAGAACAATTAAAAGTATCGCTGACATTTGCCAACATTCATGTTAATGGTAAATTTCCAGTTGATCAACACCTGGTGGCTGGTTTCATTTTAGGGCGATTCCATAGATGAACATGTACATGTACGTGTCGTACGGGACATTTTGATAACAATTTCTAGTTTCCTAGCCGAATGCTTAAGCAATAAAATCTATTTTTTCAATGATATTTAAAGCTATAGTGGGTAGTCATGTGAAAAACTAATAACCAACAGAAAAAATGATTATGGGTATTATTTAAAATTAAAGGTGAAAATATTGTGTGTCGTACGGGATGCAGAAATGTCCTGTACGACACGCAACATTTTAAGCTCTAATTCACCTATGGACAACATATTTTTGTTGGTTGTCAGTTTTTTGCATGTCTTCGCAGTAGTACTTAATGTACATGTAAATATTACCACAGAACAAATTGAAGTTCTTCATTCGTTTGGACAGCAGGCTGGAAAATGTGAAAATGGCTGATTTTTCTAGCATGGAATCGCCCTTTAGCTGTTGGTAAGTTACAAGTGACTTTATGAATGACCAGTGACCCTTTTGCTGGAACTATTTCAAGGGTAATGGAAATCTGGTGTAAAGCACTTTATACCACAAGAGAGGGTCACCGGTTGTTCGTAAAGTTGCTCATAACTTACGAACAGCTTTTATGAGACACCATCCTGCTTCATCTACTTTTTGTTTGGTCTCACCCCACATGGTGTAGTCCTATCCGTCAATTGTACAACCTACATGTAGTGTGTACTTGGTCTAACGTCCAGCGCGTATTATACGATCCAATATGACACAATTTTTTGATAAATTGCATTTTGCATTAAGTGAAAGTTCCAAGAGGTACAGGTATTTCATTGTAAATTCAGCATAATGTATAAAAGAAATAATAAAACTAGAATTGTTCTTTGCGGCAAGCCCTGTCGTTAGAGTAAAGTCAAGATCATCTGTGAGTTGCAACTGATGATGACGTCAAATATAATTTGGATTTGAATTTGCTTTTATTCCTTCAGGGAGGCTCGAACTAAAAATTTTGATTTCAGTAGTCCTACCACAATACTGAACTCTGATCGCTAATTTTATTGGTTGGAATGTCCATATCAATGTTATTACAATTTCTTTGAAATTCGGATTGCAACGAATTGCATAGTGTGCACTGGGCTCAATTGTCAATTTGACCATTGACCATTTATTTCATTTTGGGGGGCTATACCCACCACTACATGTATGTATGTGCATGGTCAAGTGAACTGTTTAAGAACCAAATCTTTTATTTGATAATGTAAAAAAATATAAAGTATTTATATTGTAAACTATACCAACTGGGATTAGACTGAATGAGAATTGTCTGTAGATTAGTTAGGTATTAGATCAAGTGTTATCTAGTAGACCAAAATGTGAAAAATGTAGTTGGACCAAATCAATAGTAGACCAAATGGGTGTAGCCCAGACCAGATAGTGAGCCAACTTCATGTAGACCAAGTGAATATGAGAACAGGGCTTACTTTAGGATCTTTGAAGAAGCGAAATCACCCAGTACAGTGATTGGAAAATCTTCAACGCTGCAATCTCATTAAAACCCTGTGCACAGAACAGACGATAGAGAATCGGATGACAGACTATTTATACATGTTGGGAATGAATCAAATTGGGGAGCTGGTAAAGAGAAAGACACACCACTAGTGCTTGGTGAGTGAGGGGGGGGGGGCAGCACTGAGGGCAGGCATGCTGATGCATACTGTAAGTTTGGTCTATCATCAATAGAATTTTAATCACATATTTTTGGAGGTCATATACATGTAGCAGGAGTTATGCTTTGATTGATTTGGTTTAATGAGCACTGAGAAGTGAGAGAAGTTTCTCTATGTATGGTTTCAAGCAATTGATACTGAATCATTTGCTTTATGCTTAATGTGCACACATAAATGTCTTTCAATGCACAAATTGATGTCATATCCGCACTCGTTATTTTGTATTTTATTTCAGGTTCACATGAAATTATGTCTATTTAAAATTTGTCCTTCGAGAAATTAAAAAAAAAAAAACTTGGAATGACTGCTGATGCATGATACAAAATATACTTTCTTCTCTTTTGTAAATCATAAAAATGGCTGTATCGTAAATTATGTTGTGTGTACTGTATACTGTTTTTTTTTTTTTGGGGGGGGGTAACAATAAGCAATAAAAGACATCAAAATACACTCAAGTCTTAATAATGATTTTCTGTATTTTTTTGGGACCAGTAGATTTTAGGTTTGGTCCAGTAAAACAGGAAAAAACTGGGTATGTATTGGTCCGACTCGATCAGGTCGGACCAGTAGACAAAACAGGGTTAGTGTGAAGCCCTGGCCTGTTATTTGTTATCTGATTTTGATAAAATTTGCAGCATTTTGCGCAATGAATTTTACTCTATAATTTAGAAATAATTATTTTCAGCCTAGAGTACTCATATATTCAATATAATATTGAATTGCAGGAAGGATTTTACCAAGAATTTTTTTGGAGAACAAAAGTTTCTGTACATACATGTACATGTATATGCTCTGCAAGTATGATATTAAGTCCACCTCCTCTGTCTCTCTCTCTCTAATGGACTCAGTATGTATTCTTGGCGCCATATTGGGAGATATTACAATATTGCAAAATTGCATTTCACACACTGATAAGCCCAATCCCATCAGGGCAATTTAAATTGATCACATCTTGAAAATATCTTCCTATAATTCATACTTTCGAATATCATAGGGAGGCCCCCTGCCATAAATAGATGGGGGATCTTCAGTTATTTGTCTGTGAATTCCACTTTACAACTGTAATAACACGGTTTGAGAGTCTGCCCACGTAGTACATAGATTTGTAGATTTAATGTACATGTATGGTTGGCAAGTGAACAACATTTTATATGCCATATTTAGAGGCAAGTATTTCAGTTGAAATTTTGATTTTACATTTATGTGTAGCAAAAAAAAATACAACCTCCACTGAATCCACTCCCAATTTTAGTATTACTGTTTAAACATGAAAATATTTTTGAGATGTGTGGTTTTAACATTGATACAAAACATGACATAAAGTATAATACTTTGTACAGTATGTACTTGGGATGTAAAAAAAGACTTTGATATGGAGTTGAACTTTATTTCAATTTTCGCTGCCGTAAAAGATCATGCATAAACATCTCACTGAACTAGATGTACATGTGCACGTAATGCTCATTATAATTCACAGTTTTATACTTCGGTCATATTTACTCTACGGCAGCCGTACAGCGAGTTCAAAACAGCCATTATAACATTTTTTGAATCGGCTACATATAGGTGGTTTGAATAAAAATGAATAAAACCGTTTAAAATGGCTGTTTTCGACTCGCAGTACGGCCGCTGTAGAGGAAATGTGACCAAGGTATTACATTTGAAATGGCTTTGTTCTAGAGCTACACTGTACAGGGATTAAATTTCCATATGTAATATGAAAAGATGTATCATGTACTGTATTTTATTCCCCCTTTTGCCTAAGCTTTACATGTAATGAGGAGATCTTTCATTTGATGGAGACAATTAGATTGTGGCTTGTTAAAGCATGGGCTGTCACAATAATATGCTGATGATGAAAGATATTGTTTGATCATTTTCTCTCTTGATAATGTTTAATCATAACGGTGTAGGACCTCTGTACCACGGTGCACTATTTTCTTTAGTAGTTTTGTTTTGCATAATTTTTGTGACTTTCTATGATTAGAGTTATAGCCAGTTATTCTCTTTTTATAATTATTTTTAAAATTCTTTTCATTGGATACAATCCGCAAAATTTTTTATTTCAACTCCATTTAAAATATCAGGCAGATGAGATGCTAACTGCTCTGAAAGATTGTCTTTTTGATTGGTCTACTTTGATATTAAAACTGACATTATTTTTGATCTATAGTAGATCTTAACATATTGCCATGAAATTTATGAATACATGTAGCTGTAGAATAATGATAAAAAAAGATGTTCACTGATACTTTCATGAGTATATCCCTTGCAATTTAAATCTTTGAACAATTTGGAACCTCCACCCCAAACAAAAATATATAGACTGCAAGTTGTCCTTGTCATCCAATCTACATGTAAGGTAAATTTCATGTTCTACTGTACAATGTTAAGCCATACATGTAATGTGCAGGAGGCCTAATGTGCAGTAAGAGAGTATTGTTTGCCCAGCATTACTCAGCTCATTAAAGCGCCTTCTAAAATTAGAATTGAATTTAGCTTTATCTTCATGAAGATCAATTCATTGATCTAATGATGATATTCACCGGTAATCAAATCACTTTCAATCATACTCGCAATTACTTCATCAATTTTTGATGGAAGATAGTGGTTGCTCACATTTGAAAGTGTAATTCTGTAACCTTGGCTCTGGTCAACACTTGGCCCTGTTAACACTGAACAAAAATGGTATACCGGACTGAGCAACAGGAGATAAGTTTTAATAGACTCAGAAAAAAATATTTACATGTACACATTAAAATATGATTTTTTTTTCATAGTTATGTTTCAGGTTCCTGTTCACATTCTCATTGCACTACAGTTATATGTCTGCAGGAATACAGTTAAGTTTTTTTTAGAATGAAAAAAAAGAAGAAAATGGACCATTTGGTGTGAAGTGTGAGGGTCTCTACTCTCTACAGTACATTGCTTGCTCTCTTCCTGATTCTGTACAAATCTAATTAACAGAAATTCATCACCCTCTGATCAGCCGACAATTTAGTTTGCACTGTGTGTTTGATATTCAGTGGTAGAAATGTACTTTAAGTGTGATTTTACTTTGTACCAAGCAATCAAGCTTGTGATAATACATTCATAACATTCAGTGTTGTAGTAACGAGTTCCACATAATTTGTGAATTTATAATTATCACTTTAATATTAAAAACAGTTTTTTGCACAAAATTAATAGAATAACAAAATGTAAAACTAATACGCATCTTCAAAGCCCCCCCCAAAGATTATTCATCTATTCTCTTATTTGAAGGCATCCTTTTTAGTTCTTGTTTTCTTATTTTTTGGCATGGTGTGTGTGGGGGGAGGGAAACATGCTGTACTTGGGGAAATTTATAGTAAAGGACTCCCCAAATAAAATGGATGATTAATATGAGGAAATCCTTTGTATTTAAAAAAAAGTTGTTTCCACTTTTTCCTTAAATTTAGAAAGGGGGCAGGTACACAATAAAGTGTATTATTAAAGATTAATACATATGAAGATGGTTGATGACAGGAGCGATTCTCCAAATATGATCGATGTCGGCAAGTTGTGAATTTTTTTTTACTTTCCTTTTTAAAAAAAATTTCTTTGTCGATTTGTCATTTTGTTCCCATTTCTTAAATTGATTTTTGAAAGGGGGAAGGGCAGCCAGTAGAGGAGGTAACAAAATCTGTAATAATAAAAAGATTATTACGAAGATGGTTGATAAAGTGCCATGACATGAATGATTCTCCAAATATGATCGATGTCGGCAAGCTGTAATTTAAAATACATGTAGTTTCCTTTGTAAATTTTTCATTTTATTCCCATTTTTTTCAGAAGGGGCGGGGGCAGTAGAGGAGGTACAAAATAAAATCTGTAATATTAAAAGATTAATATGAAGATGGTTGATAAAGGGCCATGACAGGAGCGATTCTCCAGATATGATCGATGGATGTCGGCATGTTTGCTCAGGTTGTGAATTTCATGCCATTGGAGCTTTTAGGAGCGTCATCGGGAGCATCATCGGGAGCATCGTCAGGAGACGGTCAGGGCAGAAGTTGGCAAACAGTACAGTTCGCCATATCCATACTTCATTATCTTCAGAGAGTGAGGGTGTGTTCATACAGCTTCATGTCCAAGTACTTGATTTGGGAAGAAAAAATGTTTTCAATTTCATATACATTAATGCTATAATCAGGCAAGAAATAAAAAGAGGTATGAGATTTATCCATGCTTAATTTACCTTCAGAGAGTGAGGATGTGTTCATACATGAGTATTCAATTTCTGTAGAAAAATATCATATCATGTATGCTATAATCAGGCAAGAAATTAGGAGATACATGTATATCCATACTTCATCACCGTCGGAGAGTGGGGGTGTGTTCATACATGTGTACTTGATTAAAAAAATATATATTTTCTTATAAATATGTACATGTATGCTATACTCAGCCAAGATGAGATACATTGTACCTGTATGACATTTATCAATACTTAATCACCTCCAGAGAGTTGAGGGTGTGTTCAGACAAGTACATGGGTTTGGTTTTCAGCTGCTATTGTCATGCAAGATAGAGTCTTGAGAGAGCTACAATGTAACATGAAGAAACAATGAAATGAGGAGGATCGCCATTGCCTTCAATGCGACTTCATGTAGCATGACAAAAGATATCATGTTCATACTCAAATTTATGTACGATACAGAAATTGTCTAGAAATATATTTTGATCTTTGAAACACATCTGTGAATTTATGTTTCCCTGAAATGATAGATCTACATGTACATGTACAGTACATGTACATGTACATGGCCTGTCTAATAAACATTGATGGTATTTGCCATTGTGATAACTACATGTTCATATTACCATGGTAACCATGTTCAGCAGCCAATCGTCAATCAAGTTTTCCATTATACCATTGGCACATGTGTTCATGCGAGCATGAGAAGGGATCCAAAACATGGTTGAATCATTCAACCATGTTGCGTACAATCAAAGTTGAATTTCAAAATGTCCATTCTCAATCTCACTAATTAGATATTAGTTTTTATTGTAAATTGTTTGTTTTATTTTCACATTTTATAAACAAGAAATGCAACAAAGAAAATAAACCATTGTTTAATAAACAATCAGGAGATATAGCTCTAACAGCAATGTTGCTAGAATTTAAAACATTCAGCATTACTGTCCCTTTTCTGGTCCTGAAGTGTGAACACACCCAAAAGAGTTTGATTCTTTTGATGGAGCGCATCTATGCTAATGGCATGATGTGGGTTGAGCGGAGAGGCAGAAGAGTCTAGAGAAGGCTATAGAATTGATGAGGGTATTCATTTTATAATGTACCCCAAGAATAGGGCATAATATTTCTTCCACCGCAAACTTGGCCCCAAGCACTTTGAGGTTCAGAGCGAGGTATCATTTATTAAAGTCTTTCCGTCCAATCGAGGTAATGGATTATGAAGGTTAGGAATTAGACATTTTTCTATCAATCTTTTGCTGTGACATCTTACATGTAGCTCTCTGTTGTGTTTGTTTTTGTTGACACTTCTCACATCTTTTATCATTCTTTATGTGTATCATCAGCTAATAACTCCCTATAAAAAAATGTTTAAGAAATAAATAAAAAGCTCTTACAAACAAGAACATTGTCCCACATCTCTTTTAACTGATTTTTTTTGTGAGCCTTGCTCTGTATTTTGATCAGGTACATGTATCACATCTAATTTGCTTTACATTTTTTGATGACTAACATGAAATTTCATTTGTTTTGCGATTTTTTACATACAGTGTAGGACTGTACAGAACAAAGATTAATGCTTTTGCACTGTACCAGAAATTCTAGAAGTGCTTTAATTTGAGAAGTAAAAATGACTCTTTAAAGTTTGTTGTAATTCTGGTGTCAGGTACTACAGTGCGTACACTACAGTATGCTATATTCTTGTGAATTTTTTTTGGAGGGGGGGGGGGTGAATGCTCGGTCTGGATAACATACATGTACATGTACAACAAAACTGCAATTCTGAATGCTGAAATTTTGTTCACCATTTTATCTGTTTTGCTGTGAAAATAGATTCGTATGCCTTAAAGGGGAAGTTCACCCTGAAGAAAACTTTGTTGTAAAAATAGCAGAAAATATAGTAAAAAATATTGGTGAAGGTTTGAGGAAAATCCGTTACAGAGTAAGAAAGTTATTAGAGTTAAAAGTTTTGGATTTGTGACGTCATAAACGAGCAGCTGCCCCATGTGTTCTGTAACATAAAAGGCATGAATTTCAAATTTTGCTTGGTTCCTGATGACTTAATTTTGTTTTCTATTCATTATCGGGTGTGAAATGATTTGTCTATTGATATACAAAAGGTACAGTGAAAACCATTTTCAATTTTCTGAGAAAATGACATTTCATTGATTTTTTACCATTCGCTATGTAGGAATGCTGCTCGCATATGACGT
Organism: Lytechinus variegatus; assembly: GCF_018143015.1. Lineage (NCBI taxonomy): Eukaryota > Metazoa > Echinodermata > Echinoidea > Temnopleuroida > Toxopneustidae > Lytechinus > Lytechinus variegatus. The sequence continues at coordinate 25,457,116 of NC_054756.1, read as the reverse complement.
CACAAATCAAATAATTGAAATTCTAATAACTTTTTAATTATTTGATGAATTTTTCTCAAACCTTCAACAGTATTTTTTATTATTTTTTCTGCTATTTTTACAATAAACTTTTTGTCAGGGTGAACTTCCCCTTTAATGAAACAACCTTACCCTTCCTGGCCCCTGGTATCTCTCACCCCCTGAAGCAGACCCATTTGAGGAATATATAAGTTCTTGAAGATGGAAGCATGGACAGGCACAGATCCAGAGGGGGGCATAGGGGACATGTGCCCCCCCCCCTTTTGAGAAGAGAAATAAACTTGTAATGTCAACTACAGAGATGTGCCACCCCCCTTTTGAATTTGAGGACCTCCTTTTTATTTCTTGTCAAATTTTTCTGGGCATGTCAATTTTTTTTGGGTTGAAAACCTTTTTTTTTTGGCTCGTCAAAATTTTCCTCTGAAAAAATCCCCCCCTTTTGGAAAATCCTGGATCTGCCCCTGAGCATGGATAGTATGGTCTGAATGGCACACTGGGCACGATTCTTGCAAATATGTGGGTATTTTTAGTGATTGAGTCGGTCTAAAAACACTTTAGTAGTAATCAACTAATCATAGACTACTGTAGGAAAGTCCTTATAGCTTACCAACAGCTTTAAATGAAAAGATACCAATGTTTCCCATGAACGAATGTGTGGCCTCTAAAACTTGTGTACATTTTAAAAATGTCAAGAACCTAGAGGCCTACACTGGTATGCTGCGAAAGGGACTACAACTATCATTAAAATGCCGGCCTACATGCACGACTGTACGTGTATCTTCTTTCAGGGATACATGTATTGCAAGTATGTACATTACAGCTTGCTTTCACACTGGCAAATTACTGGGTATAAACAAGGAGATATTGATATCTCCTTGGTATATAGCACCAATACTACTTGTACGTTACGACAAGAATTGATACTACATATTTTTGTACATCAAGCCTACTGTATGTTATAGCAGGAATGCCTAGATGTATATTTTCTTTCAGGGAAATGGTAAAAGTAGTTTGCTTTCACACTAGGAAAATAATTGTGTCCCGTCATGAGTTACAATTGAACCGATCAATCTCAATTCTATGAAAGTCCATCAATTGTCATAATATTTTCTACAGGAAATTTTAACAATGTCCTTTGTACATTGTAAACAAAGAGAAGCACACTGAATAATCAAGAAAACAATGAATGATAGTTTGAAAATATTTTGAACAAACATGCATGATATACATGTATGTTGATGTTGATTGCTTGCCATAGTTGCTTGCAAACAACAATCATAACTCTATGGAAATCCATCAATGTCATAATTTATTTTGCAGGAAATTTCCTCGATGTCTTTCAGTTGTATGTAAGCAAAGAAAAGCACACAGAACTTGCAAGAAAAGGACGAGTGCATGAATATACAGCATATATCTAGAAAATATTTGGAACCAACATGCATTTTAGATGTTGATGTTGCTGGCTTTCCATAGTTGCGATTGACCGCATCAATCGCAACTCTTTGTAAAGACGAGGGCCCTGATATTTTCTGTGTAAAAGTGCCTACATGTACATTCAAGTGACAGGAATCGATACTTTGTACTTTTGTAGTCCTAGTACTATGATGCCTATAAAATGTGTATTTTCTTTCAGGAAAATAGTTTGCTTTCAGGCTGGCAAAATACCTGGTAGTTTTTGTGATTGAATGGGTGGGTATACTTCCTAGGGTAAAAGCACTTACTCAATAACAAGAACCGATACTACACGTACAATACATGTGTAGGCCTATATTTTACAAGAATATGTTGTGTGCACGTCTCTAGGAGTTCTGTTTGAAGCGCCTCGCACGAACAGTTCAACACGCTAAACAAGGAAGTCTCGACCATCAATTATTCTAACCTTGAAAACCTTGATGTTTCCGCCATGAAACACATCCATGTTATATGCAGATTAATTTAAGGGAAATGGGGCGTCTTTAATTGGAGGAGTGAAAAACAATAACAGTTTCTTTCACAAAGAACGACACTGACCAGGAAATAAAGGCAGTTTATCATTTGTCAACGGTGACTCTCAAATACATGTAATACCCAATGTGCAATACATGTAGGCCTATATGTACGTTCCTCTTACAGTGGTTTCAGGCGAATTATATCGATAAGTTTCAGACTGGAAAAATAAGATATTTTACATACACTGTAGGCCTAGTTACCAGGGGAGGGGGCACTTTGTATAAATGTAAATTTACTATGTCATAGGCAATGATTTCGTTAGGGGATGAGACAACATGATAGAGTTGATTGCAAGAATGAACTTATTAAGATATCGAAATTCTTGATGTTTTTTTTAAATTCATTATGTTCAACAGGCCTGTACGTACATGTACATGTACATGTATCTAATCAAGATCAAACTTCATGACATATAATACTCTTAGTAGTAGCACACAAACTGCCTCTTTCTCTCATTGTACTTGGTAGAAAGTGGGGCCTGCTTTATCGAAATTTGTTATACATTTTGTACAATAACTACAAGTATTGCCAAAATAGGTTAAAGCTTCTGAAATCATTCCAATCGGGATAATAAACTTATGATAGATTGTGCAAGGGGGGGGGGGGGGGGCTTGGGGGCATTTTGGGGATTTTTGCCCCCTCCCCTAATGCTCAAATGAGCCTTTGAAAATCCACATTCCCTACAAGGTTAAAGGATTCTCCAATGCTGCAGATTAAGCCCGTAGGATGGAAAGTAGCCTTTGAAAATTAAAAATAAAAAACAAATTATGCAAATAAAACAAGATTAAAGATGGAAATATACGCAAGAGTAATTCCACTATTCAAGGAGTTAGTTTTGAACCCGGGGGGGGGGGGGGGGGGGCACTCAATATATAATGCATAGTGGGTATGTGCCCCAGAGGGGACCCCCATTTTTCCACTCAAATTTCCGTTCCAAGGCATAGCATTTTTGTCTTATTGAGAAAAAGAACAAAGAAAGCCGCTCCAAAGCATAGCATTTTCTAATTATCGAGAAAAAAAGAAGAAAGAAATCCGCTCAAAAGCTTCGCATATTTTTGTTACGCCGTTCCGGTCGTATTGATCTGCTACAATGAGCTGCAATTTAATTAAAAAGCGGCCGCAGGGCGCTGTCCGACAATTGCCTCTGCGCGAGCGCACCAGGCGGAGGCAGCGCTAGCTGCATCATCATATCATGCATGCATGCCTGTTCCATAGGGACGAATTCGCACTCACACGCTGGCGATCCGTTCCAAGGACCCCGTTTTCACAAAAATTTGTAGTTCTGAAGCCCGTTCCGAGACCTCCGTTTTTTTGTCTCGCCCGTGGCACACCCTTACCACTTTTTGGGTCGAATGCCCCCCCCCCTCCCCCCCCCGGATGGAAGGAGTGATGGTTTGGTAAAAAAGGGTGTTTGAATCATGACTTCTCATTACATGTAATGTGATGACATCACATGGTTTTAACCTGCAAGTGTAGTGTTACCTCGCACCATGTTTCCTCTTTTAGTAGCATTCCTGATGTGAGTTCAGTTGAAGAGTGAAGAGGTGTCTTCTTAAAACATCTTTTGGCTCTAGGCTTAGCATGGATCTACTATTTGTAGTAGGTCCATTTTCTTGGGGTGTGTTCAATGTCGGTTTCCAAACTTAAAACGGCAACATGGATCATGGTTGAAAACATGATTACAAAACAAAGATACGAGAAACAAAAGGTGTGTTCAATGTCCACTATTCCCGGTCGTAAAGGTCTTTCAAATCACGATTCGGAGGAAAATTTGTTAACGCGATCGCTCAGATTTATGACCTTGAGCACAAATTGCATTTTGAAATGTCTTTAAATTTGCTCTCGGAGTGGAAGCCTACACAACAGGTGCCAGAACAGACCTTTCTTTGTGATGGGTCAAACTGAGCACTAAAGCTGCACTAACGAAAGTGGAAACTTTAAAGATTATCAACATCTTAAAACGGCTTTATATTTTCGACACTGAATGGTGCACCGCTGATCGTGTTTGTGTTCAGTGTTTTGGAATTGAGTTTTCAATCATGATCCATGTTGCTGTTGAAATTTGAAATTCGACATTGAACATACCATTAGTATGGGTATTTTGAACAGCATCTAAAAAGAATTGCCGTTACCTACATGTAACAATCTCAAAATGGGTTCTTTCGGAATCCGATAAATTGACCACAAAGATCTACATTTAGATCTAGGATAATGTAGAGACAATTAAACTTAGTTTTAGAGACCTTGTAGAGACGGACTACAGTGTATTGGTGTTATCTGCAACCAATAATTGAAACCTCTTATCAATTTACCAAATATGATTGATCATTGATGATGCCTTATTTGTACAGTATTTCTTAATTCCTGCTGTATTTGATGGCATGCAAATAGAGTTTAGCTGTGTCCCCCTACCCCCACCAGGGGACCGTAACACAAAGCTTACATGTAGCAATGATTGTAGAACATTTTTCTTCGATGATAATAATAACAGCATATTTACCCAGGGTAGCCACTTCAGTTCTGCAAAACTGTTCTCCCAGCGGGCCCTGCTATTATTATTTCCCCTGGCTTTAGCACGGCTACCTTGATCGGGCGCTCGAGCATTCGAGGAATTTCTGTACTGGGTACCCATTCACCCCACCTGGGTCGAGCGCAGCACAATGTGGATAAATTTCTTGCCGATTGATTCCGTTGACTGCAATGTACAATCAATCCCGAAAATCGAGCGTACGATTAATCGCTAACCTTTGTGTTGTGATATCCAGGTGTGTATTTCATAGAGTTGTTTGTAAGTTACGTGTATGAGCAACTTTACAAATGAATGTATGAACAACTCTTACTGTCATTAACTAAATCACCAAGAAAAATCTGGCGTATATTATTTACATGTATCTCAACAAAATGTCAGTCCCATGTAGTCATTCATACAGTTGCTCGTAACTTACGAACAGCTTTACGAAATACCCACCGGGTATACCTGTAATACCGACTTTAAACACGACATGATACAGTATTGTTTTCATGATGATCCCATCTTTGACTGAGCCGGTCTTAAATCAATAGCGCACTTCCCTTATGGGAGATTGAAACTAAATTCTGCAGGTGGGATGCCGCTAGGATGTGCTTCATCTGGTTGGTTAATCAAATTTCCTGCCCTCGTGTGTCCCGAGGAGGATATTCGTGTTCGTGATTGAGATATCTATTCTTGTTTTCATTCATTAAAAGTTGTTAACGTGTGACTTGCTTCAAAGATACAATATGGAGGGGGGTAAACTGTGCTTGAAATATTGATTTTTTTTCTTCAAATGTCACATGTACGTCTACATCCAGGCCATATGGATTTATTTTCATGTCTTATACATGTGCAGGGTAGGCTGTTACATGTATGTTGTATTTAATATGCCTCCATAAAAAAAAGAGGAGACCACATTTTTTATGGACCATTTACTGATTTAATAAACCTCCTTTTTTATGATGAGCATTCTAGATTGTTGTTTATGAGAAAATTTTACAAGGCCACCGTCGTTGTCAAACCTAATCGCTCAAGATGGCGGTCTCTGGCAATCTTCTAAATTTATCATTTCGTTAGCAATTGAAAGAAATATCAACAAAATGTATTATTTAAGATAAATAATGCATTTTGTTGATATGTACACTGTATATTACGACCATTGTATTATTGTTTTGATATACATAGAACATTTATTACCTTTGTATACATGTATGTTGTGTTGTATGCTCATCTTTTATGGGAATGAAATGAAATGAAATCAAATCAAAATGGGAAAGGGAGCAACGTATATTTTTAACTACAGTACAGTATGTAGACCAAATGTTGTACAGTAACACCCATTCTGGCCCCAATAAACTGTAGTATAAACACACTTTCACTCACACTCTTTGACATGAATTCAATTTACTCAAGAGCACTTTACACTAGCACTGTTTCGCTCATGAGAAGGCGGAGTGGTGGGTAATGAAAAGCAATTTATCTTGTCACTTTCAACCTATCTCGCTTTAATACTCAAAAAGTCGGAACTCCTACATGTACTGAGGAAATAAATGCATTTTAAAAAGGAAATTGAAAACCCTTCATAAAGAAGATGTATGTGGAGTTTTGCTTGTCTTACATATTATTAGTCCTCTTTATGGGGTACAAGAGAGTCTATAGAAGCTTTGCGGTGTAGTGGTTAAAATAAACTTTGAGTGAATTAACTTGAGATTTACCCAGAAATTGAGCTCTAGTCTAACTCTGGCCTTGAAATCCATCAAACATTGTACGTAGATGACATGATTTTTATGTACATGTATAAATATTTAGGAATAATTTTTAAACACAAGTCATGTGAAGGATTTGATCTTAAAATGATCTATTAAAAAGAATGCTATTGAAAAAAATTAACAACACAAATGTCTAAATTATATTTTTTTCATTTAAATGAAAAATAAAGTCAGACTTCCAATTCAAGTTGAGTAGCGTTGTCAGTCTATATATCTCTTTGTATTGATGCTCAAGTTCAACAACTCAAGTGCATTGATCGAATGGATGCAGTCACAATCATTCAATCCAATTGCATCCGTCATAAGCAAATTCTGGTCGATTTCTTGCGATTAAGGCTGTCAGAATTGGGGCAGTGCACCTCAGCTGTGTAAACCTGTGCGTCCATTTGGAATCTTCAGTTTAGTCTTGTTTTCAGGCTCTAGTATTTGTATTCCCGTTTTCCTTCATATACATATTTTTAGCCTTTAGTTTGTGGGCATGTGTATGTGTGATTGGTTTGAATATGGAGGTACATGTACATGTACATGTTGGAATATCTTGAATTTACACACTTGACTTACAAAATGCAAAACCCTTTCATGGTATGCAATCAACTGTTTGGTTTTTATTGGTGGTAATTATTAATTTATGGTTTATGAGATATTAATCAAGTACCTATGGGAAAGGCTATGTAAATTTCATCTGGATATGAAACTATATATATTTAGCTGTCATCTTCATAAAGTCATAAGGGGTGTTGCAAGAAAATATTTGCAATCCAGTGCAAATATTCTGTTGCAATTTAACAACTGATAGATCAACGTTAGCTGTAGCAAATCAGTTTAAACTTCTTGTTTCAAGGAGCGAATTAGCAATCAATCACTAATTTGCAATTAACTGCAAGACATGCGATTGATTCGGGGACCAAAAATTGACTTGCAATTGATCGCAAGTTTCTTGCAACACCCCAATAGACACCGTTCCTATTATACTTTCTAAGACTGGAAACTGTTTCAGGAAACCAGTTTGGAAGATGGCTTTGCTATCTTTACCATTTGGTCACCTAAAAGTGGTTTTCAAACCTACTTCACGTACATGTAAAGTGGTCTTGTTGCTATGGGAACACTCGCAGTGGGATAACATGTTTCACACGAAATTTGAAACCGCATCTTAGGCATTCCACTTACATTGCATGGACTAGTGTGCTCGAAATGTGCAAAGATCGCTTCCCGAAGAGCGATGTGTCCTCGCGCTAAAACCAGTTTGATGAGGCAAAGCGATCTTCAAAACTACATCGGGAGGTGGTTTTCTGAACTGGTTTGGAAGATCGCTTTGACTGTTCTCATTACACGTAAACTAGTCTCAACTATCAAAACTAGTTTCAGTAAACTAGTTTTAGGATGGTAGTGAGAACGGTGTCATAGGGTACTACTTATATGTATAGGGTAGGCCATTTATAATGTTGCTTTGACAAGGTTTCTCTCCCAGTAGTAAATCTAGTAGGATGATTGAAGTAAATGAATTCAAGACTAAAATCAACTTTCATAAAGTTTCCTATCTAAGAAGTAAGGTTTATGTAAAAGTTCTATAAAATGAATTCAAGATTTAAATCAATATTTAAAAGTTAACGTAGGATAAAACAGCAACAGGTGATTGCCAAAATTCACGTTTTCAAATTCGAAGAAAATTTGAACTATTTTGACATGTTTTTTGTCTTTTCTTTTTTCATATTTGCAGATATCATAGGAGAAGCCATAGAGTCAAACGCCTGCTCCACATAGGAGGTAAGTTTTGTTTCCTGGCTTGCAATTTGTTTTGTTTATTTATTTTTATATTTGGAAGGGGTAACCTACTCCCTATGGTTTGCAAAATCAGGGCCCCGTCTTACAAAGAGTTGCGATTGATCTGATCAACCTCAAATATGGAAAGCCAGCAACGTCAACATCTAAAATGCATGTGTAAAATATTTTATAGATATGATGAATATTACATTAAATCATCGTTTTCTTGACAATTTTGCTTGTGCGCCTTTGTTTAAAAAGAACATTTTGCAAATTTACTGAAGAAAAAATTTATGACACTGATGGATTTCCATAGAGTTATTATGAAGGAAGAGGACAGAGAAATCGTGAGAAAAGAAAGGGCTCAGAGAAGAAGGAGAAGAGGAAAAAACCAAGGGAAGGAGAAGAGAGAAGAGAAGGATTTAAGAGAAGCAGGAGAAAGGGAATAATACATGTAGGTATATTTACCAAGGGAAGCCACATCAGTTCTGAAAACTGTTCTCCCAGTGAGCCCTGCTAATATTATTACCCTGGCTTTAACTGGGCTGCCTAGGCGCTCAAGCATACAAGGAATTTCTTCGTACTGGGTACCCATTCACCTCACCTGGGTTGAGTGCAGCACAATGTTGATAACTTTCTTGTTGAAGGAAATTACACAATGGCTGGGATTCGAACCCACGACCCTCTGTTTCGAAGTCAGAAGACTAATCCACTGTGCCACAGCGCTCCACATAGAGGAGAGGAAAGAAAGAAAAGAAAGAGAGAGAGGAGGAGAAGAAAAAGGAGAAAAAAGGGAAGAAGTTACATGCATACTCAGAAAGCCTTCCAAGAGAAACTATTGTTTGAAGTCAGTCAGCAAGTATCAATTTGCTGATTTTGATATACATGTACACTTCCTACAATAGCAGGGGGATGAAATGCATGGGGGCTCAGGGCGATATGCTCCTGATATAAGAGCCATGGAAAATTGAAAAGGACCCTGGATAATCTCCATTCACTGCAATTTCAAAGCTTATTTGTTCTTGCAGATTTAGGCAGTACATTGTGAAAAGTAGCGCCCCAAAATGATTTTTTTTCCTTATTTAAAGATCAAGTCCACAGGTCTCAGAAAAATGTTGATTTGAATCAATAGAGAAAAATCAGACAAGCATAATGCTGAAAATTTCATCATAATCGGATGTAAAATAAGAAAGTTATGACACTTTATATAATTTCGCTTATTTTTTCACAAAATAGTACTATATGCGCAATTTAGTCCCATGCCTATGAGGGAATCGACAATGTCCCTCACTCACTATTTCTTTTTTTTATTGCTTGAATTATATTATATTTCAATTTTAATTTGGCAATTAGGACCAACTTGACTGAACCATAAAAAGTTTAACAGGGGTAATTCCACATGTTCAAGGCTAAATAAAACTTTGTTTCACAGGACAATATTAAGGAGAATAGAATTTTTTGTATTTCACATAATAAAATACAAAAGAAATAGTGAGTGAGTGATGTCATCAGTTCCCTCATTTGCATACCGACTGGGATGTGCATGTAACTATTTTGTGAAATTAAGCAAAACTTAAAAATGTCATAACTTTCTTATTTTACATCTGATTTTGATGAAATTTTCAGTGTTGTGCTAGTTGGATTTTTTTCAATTGATTCAAATCAATATTTTGTTGGGGATGGACTTGTCCTTTGTAAAATAGGCTCACTCCAATAAGCATTTCTTCCATCTGTTATCTATTTTAGCACTGTGATTAACCATGACTTGAAGCAATGAGCTTCCAGGAAGTAACAACAAATGTTCTCTTTTGCAATGTAAAAATAACTTCATCCCTCTTTAGACATATTATAAACAGGTTATTGAAACATGTAATAGCTAATTGAAAGTAAGAAAGAGAATAGAATATGGAAGGATGTTTATTGATCTACCTTAATGACCTTTTCAAATTTGGGTCTATTAGTTGTCATCTTCAAGGAGGCTGTGTGTGCAGTATGACTACATTGTACACGTATTCGTTGAACGAAAGCATTATTACATGTATATAAGCTCTATTCTTATCTTCTTTCTTAGAAAAGTTTAGAGAGGAAACCAGTTTGTAATGAGAACGTTCACACGGGGGGGGGGGGGGGGGGGTACTCGAATTATAACATGATACCGATGTGCTGCGCCAACTCAAAAATAGGGGGCTCTGGATCTAAATCTTGATCTTAAAACGGGGGTCTCGGGAACGGCTCTTGGATCAACGATTGCTAAAAATACAATGCTCTGGAACGGACTACATAATAAACCGGGTCTCCGGAACTTATTAGATCGTAGGCGCAAGACGCGCGTGCGTCTTGCTAGACTCATATCGGGCCAGTGCAAGTTAGCTGCTACATTTATACTGTTCACAGCAGTCTGTGGTCTTCCAAAGGACTTTGGAATTCCATTACATAATTTTACAAGACTGCTTTGCCTCTTCAGAGTTGATTTATTAATGTGGCATTCTTATTTTGCTTAAAACAATGTCTTTTTAGGAGTTTAATAGGAGACCAGTGTGATTCTCACCATTTTCATTATTTAAAAAAAAAAAAACCTGCATCTCATTAGGAGTGGGCTATACATGGGTCAAAAATACTTTTTTTGTAATTTCAATATGGGAACAGTTTTTTTTTTATTCCTTGTAATGTATCTCAACATGAAATGACAATATTTTTTCTCTCGGGTACGAGAAAAAAGTGTGCCGGGCCAAAATCCAAAATGGCCGCCAAAACCCCGAAAAATCACAATTTTGGCAACAATTTCTTTATTTGGTGGTCTTTTTCTTTGGTTTTGGTGTCTATTCATATGTGTTTTGGGGTAGGCAATTTGTTTTTCCTATAATTAGTACTTTTAAACCATTATTTGTAGAGTCAAAAGGTAATTATACCTAAATTTCCCAATTTTTATAGCCTTTTTTCAGCCAAAAAGCAGGTTTTATCGTCCTGGGATTCTTAGATTTTAGATGGTACGAGGTCAACAATAGGAAGCACCTTCATAGAGCTATGTCGCTTTTATTCCTCTACTATGAGTTTTACGGATATTTGTGAAATATATCTTATTAAATAAAAAAATGTTAATTATCCATAGGGGCTATACAGTATACAATGTACTGTACATACTGCACTGCATAAATGCATTGGCCACCATGACAAGGCCTGTATAAACTACAGTGTTATACATGTACATTTGTAGAAATGAGCTCTTAGGTTTAGAATAAGATGCCTCAGAAATTGAAGATATGTTTTGTCTCAGAAACTGAGGACATGTTTTGTCAAATATTCTAATTCAGGGGGCGGAGAAAGGTAATTAACCCCACATCATGGCATTTACACTGTAGCTATTCTGGGCCCCGTTGCATAAAAAATTACCATTATGTTAACTTAATGGTAACTTGCATGGAATCCTTGGTTCTGATCTGATTGGCTGTTGATCAATTACCATGATAGTTACCTGACCCCATAAACATAGGCCAGTTAGACACCACAACCAGGTAAAACAAAGCCTCCAAATGAAGAAGATATGGCTAGATATGTGATGTACATATATGATATATATGTGATATTTTTATGTGCAATTAACGTTGCTGGTTTCATCATGTATATCAGCTGACAAGCAATCAAATTCACAATTCACAATTTAATTTTAAACCTTAGGAGCTTATTTATAGTTTATATACAGGCTTTGTCATATGTCATGGTGGTCAATGCATGGATATATATAGTGTAGTATGTACAGTAACAGTACATTGTATACTGTAAAGCCCCTACAGATAATCAAAATTTTTCATTTAATAAGATATATTTCACAAATCTCCGTAAAACCCATAGAAGAGGAATAAAAGCGATATAGCTCTATGAAGGTGCTTTCTATTGTTGACCTCGAACCATCTAAAATCCAAGAACACCAGGACGATAAAACCTCCTTTTTGGCTGAAAAAAAGGCTATAAAAATTGGAAAATTTAGGTATAATTATCTTTTAACTCTACAAATAATGGTTTAAAAGTACTAATTATAGGAAAAACAAATTGCCTACCCCCAAACACATATGAATAGACACCAAAACCAGAAAAAAGACCACCAAATAAAGAAGTTGTGGCCAAAACATTTTGGGGGGTTTTGGCGGCCATTTTGGATTTTGGCCCGGCACACTTTTTTCTCGGACCCGAGACAAAAAATATTGTCATTTCATTTTGCGATAAGGTAAAAGGAACACAAAAAAACTGTTCCCACATTAAAACCAAAAATCACCCATTTATAGCCCACTCCTAATCTCATATTAAAGCTGCTCTTGAAATGATAAAACACATTTTTTCCACAATATTTTAACAGCTCATACAGGTTTTGCAGGGTTGTCTCTGAGGCCTGTATTCTGTAGCCTGGTTTAATTTAAACTCTGGATTAACTATGGAAAGCCAATTGTTATCAATGTATCAGCTCATTTGACTCCCAAAACATTATTAATTGCCTGGGAAGAAGAAGTATGACAGTTGTCTTCACCATTATAAAAGAATTGGTAAAGAGCACAGTAACCGTGAGAAGCAATCACTGTATAAAAACAAAATTTTGAAACATTTGGCTTTCCATAATTTTAGCACAGAGTTAGACCATGGTCTAAGTTGATCTCGACTTCAAAATACAGGCATTAGTGTCCAATGGTTATGAATTTTGCTCCTCAGTCTTAAAAAGATATTTTTAGTTTCCCATGCTGCTCTTCAATATATGTTCATTTACAGGTAATAGTTGAAACTTTCCTTTTTGTAGAATTAGAATGTCATTGTAAATTGGCAATTTTCCCATGCCATCACAAAAAGCTAAAGATGTATTGTTTGAAAACCAGCCTCGCCTTTTTTTATTAAAAAGGCAGCAATTTTCCAAAAGGGCCATAAACCCATGTGATTGTAAAATCTGCATCTTATGAATAATGAAGTGCATCTTACATGTATGTAACTAGTGATGCACACTGTATGCGCCCTGGGATAATATTTTGATAAATTATTCCAGATGAATATCAAGTATACGCAACTTGAGTATGCTATTGATATCAAAAGAAGTGGAGAGTTACTGCATACGAATGAAGAGGAGGGTTACGGCCTACGATGCGGGTATTGGGGGTTTCTTGAGGGAGCGATTCGTCTCGCTTTCATTAATTTGCCCCATCAGGCTGATTTATCAGAATGGAGACGCCGGTAATGAATGTGATTTTTTATAGAGAGGAACATTTAAGTCTTCAGACAGTAGCCGTTTTCAAGGGGATAGGGCCAGTAGCAGTTGGTATATACATGTACAGGATTCCATGAACATAAATTATGAACTTTTTTTAAAAATACCAATTAAAGGAGAATGAAACCATAAGAACAAGATAGTTTGTGTGAAAACAGAAAAATCAAAGAAACAGATCAACAAAAGTTTGAGGAAAATCAGACAAATAATGAGAAATTTATGAGCATTTGAATATTGCGATCATTAATGCTATGGAGATAGCAAATTGGCAATGTGACAAAGATGTGTGATGTCACTTGTGAACAACTCTCCCCATTACTTTAGTATATATTTCACTAGAATTGCCTTTTACATGTATGTCACATCTATTCATAAATCGTGTGTTCTGTCTACATGAGGTCATGTAATACATATTTTTTAAGAATACATCATGGATAAAGAGTTTGTATCATCATAAGAAAAAGCAAAAAGAGACATTTTGAGGGTATTTTATAGTCCACCAAAGGGAAAGTTGTTCATCAGTGACATCACACATCCTTGTCGCATTGCCAATGTGAGGATCTCCATAGCATTAGTGATTGCAATATTCAAATGCTCATAACTTTCTCACTATTTGTCTGATTTTTTTCAAACTTTCTTTATTCTTATTCTTTGATTTTTCTGTTTCTACACAAGCCTATTTGTTCCAAAGGTTTCATTCCCCTTTAATCATATGTAAAGAGAGGTTTAGTGTACAGGAACCTAATATGTACTGTAAGGGGATGGGGGTGGGAAGAGGCTGAGGGGGGGGGGGTGAGTAGTAGCAGCTTGTTATTTAAAAAAACATGATCTTTTTAATACATGTACATGTAGATGGTCCTGTATAAACTTAAAGCTTTAATATATAGAGAGCAGAACATTTTATCTTTAGACAGTGTATAGAAGCTCTTTTAGTTTTAACAGGGTGGGGGGGGGGCAGTAGCAGCTGCATGTTCATGTAGTATACTAGTATACTGATATAATAATTAGGATCTGTACGTCTTGGGTTCTGTAAAAAGCTTGTTTATAATCATAGAGAGAGAGAAGATAATCTTCAGACAGTGTACAGGATCCGTTTTAAAAGGGGGGGGGGGGGGTAGCAGCTAGTATACCAATTATAATCAGGATATATTATCTACATGTGTGTACAGAGGAACATTTTAGCTTCCAGACAGTATATACAGGAACCTCAATGGGGTGGAGAGAGGGTGGCTGAGGTGTGTGTGGGGGTGGGGGCAGGGCAGTAGCAGCTACATACTGTTCACATAATATTCACTTTTGATATCCGCCATACAAGAGTCGAGTGCTGTATTTAACCTATACTACAAGTACCTTGGCATATGTTCATCTCCAGATATTAATGTGAACCGTAATTGCAGCGTACATACTTTGTGAATGAGAACGGAGCATGTGCCAGCCCAGTTAGCAGCAGTCATGCTGCGTTGATGATTGCCAGGAATGATGGATGTTTTACTAATTAAGAGCAGACGTTCGCCCGGGCACATTTGTTATCTTCTTGCACTTGTGCAGTGGAATGATGAATCGTTTGCAAGGTCTAACTTCTCGCTTGCCCTTTTCTCTTCTTGGAAAAATGTTTTCTTTTCCTTTCCCTTTTTTCTCTCATTGTTGACCATATACATATATATTAACCCGCACATGAATGTCTGAGACATTGATGGACTTGATTAGCTTGTAGGGGCATCCCATAGACTGGTGTTTTCAAGGGGGGGATTGGGCTTAGTTTTCCTTTATATTTATAAGGAAAATCCTCACCAAATGGGTGAAGTCATTGTTGCTGGGATAAGCCCCCCCAAATAGAGAAATATTCGAAGAAATATATAGATAAATAGAAAATGAATACATGTGGAGATAAATAAATAGATAAACAGTAATACGTAACAAGTAGGTAAGAAAGTAAAGTACAAGAAGAACTAAAAAAAAAATTTACTTGCAATGAAGGCTATCAAAGGCGGAAAGAGAATAATGCTCTTTTTAGAGCTCTGCTTAACTTGAGGGGTACATGTACATGTAACAGTGGCTCTATCCATCCCCAACTCCTCATCAGAAAAATTAACTTGCTAATTAGTCTCAATCTACTTTTAAGATGTGCCCCTTCTTGCCACACGTGTGTTTGATTTGTGATTGTTAACTTTGAGACCATAATTTTTTTATAATTCAATCTCAGGGTGACCCTTGAGAGCCCTTTTACGAAACAAATATTTTTTTTCAGAAGTTACTGAAATCCTTGCATTTGATTAGCTCAAAACAACATTGTCGGAGAAAATCCCTAGATTTTTCATGAGGCACTTTTTTAAATATGATGTACATACATGTACATGTATACTGTAGGAATCAAGATTGCAAATGTATTTTGGAACTAAAGAAAGTTTTCTTTCAAGTTTCATATTAAAATGAAATTTGTAACTACAATTCTAATCTACTAAGCATTTCATCTGCTTGTAATCTTGGAACGATTCATACCATGAATCTGTTTGCTCTTCCACTGCATGGAAAACTTGACTGACCTTTTTTCCCTGTGTGCCCAAAGAAGGTGTCATTCAGACCAACTCAAAGTTTGAGAGCACCAAGTATTCTCTGATCGGGAAATTTTCCCTGAGCTACCCCGATTAGAAAATACTAGGTATTTTTTCCAGTGTGAAAGCAAATTACTTGTAATATTCCCAAAAGAAAATACTTGCTATATATTCACGTAACTTTCCTAGGGAATTTTCCAAGGTCACAGATACATATTCTTATAGTGTGAATGCAATATGCAAGAACTTTTAAACCCAGGGAGTAGTTGGGCACACGTGCCGTGGGCTGGCTGTTGAGTGCTGAGCCTCCAATTTTGAATTGCGCAGGGATTTTTCCCAAGATCACAGATAGATATTCTTATGGTGTGAACACAAAATGCAAGAACTTTCTCAACCCAGGGAGTAATTGGGCTGGCTGCTGAGTGCCGAGCCTAGATCCAGACTGTACTTAGTCCAGATTGGACCTTGTTGTTTGGAAGCGCATACATTCGTAATTCCGAAGCTTCGTAATTCCGAAGGTTCGGTTATTCCGAAGGTTCGTATTTCCGAAGGTTCGTCAATCCGAAGGTTCGTAATTCCGAAGGTTCGTCAATCCGAAAACGAAATAAGGTTCGTAATTCCGAAGGTTCGTTAATCCGAAAACGAAATAAGATTCGTAATTCCGAAGGTTCGTTAATCCGAAAAAGAAATGAGGTTCGTAATTCCGAAGGTTCGTCAATCCGAAAACGAAATAAGGTTCGTAATTCCGAAGGTTCGTTAATCCGAAAACGAAATAAGGTTCGTTAATCCGAAAACGAAATAAGGTTCGTCAATCCGAAAACGAAATAAGGTTCGTTAATCCGAAAATTAAATAAGGTTCGTATTTCCGAAAATGAGAATAATTCATTTTGGTAACAAAAACGATGTTGTCGTTACAAGATTACACGATATTATGCAATGATAGTAATAACGATCGATGATACATGCGTGTGTTGTGGCCAAAAGCATGTATATCATTAAAAATATAGGCGCCCTGAAGCCCCTGATCAAGCATAGGCCGATTTCGATTTTATCTGAGCAATTGCTGCCTAAGCAAACGGTTTAAAGATGCAGGGATCAAGTGTGTTGGTCGCGTGCGAGTAACCTCTAGATAATAGGATTTGTATTGGAGGGGATGTCATTTTTAATAACAGCTGCTGGTAATAAAAATAATACTAATAATGATCCTTGTGAGATGTTGAAAGCGCGAATCGCAAGCTCAAACTAGTAGACATTTCAAGACGTGAATTGAGCATTCGGAGCATTTTTTGTAATCGTAAGAAAGATGTGTATCTTTCTAAAGAATTAATGCGAGGGCGAGCTGTATACTGACCTGGGGCCCGTTGCATAAATTGTTTTTACAGGAGTTTTTGCCCTGTGCTAAAGTCAATGGCGGAAATCAGACTAACCTTAGTTTTCAGTTTTTACCAGTTTTCTAAGGTAAAAAGTTTTATGCAACAGGCTTCAGAAAGTAATCTTTTAAGGACTGCATTTAGTGACTCATGAATAGAGTATATATCTCACGAACTAAATAATGAGAGCGCGAACCGCAAGCTTAAAATTTGTGATATTCCAACCTGAAAACTGGACATTTTATACTTTTTTTTTTATTTGTAACCAGGAATAGAATGAGTTCCTCAATAAACAATACTTGATGCGAGCGAGAAACGTGAGCCAAACTTTTCCGATTTTCCAAACCTGAAAACTGGACATTCTAAGCATTCTTGTAAAAAAAATAATAATAATAGCTGGGAGAACAGTTTTCAGAACTGAAGTGGCTTCCCTGCGTAAATAATATCTATATCAATTATCATTCTAGACCTGCATGAAATTTCCAAAAGTTTGAGCACGTGATTCGCTCGCAACATCTCACAAGGATGCCCTTTTAACAGTACTTGACCAAAAAGGCGAATTTTACATATTCAGATTGGATTTTTCCCCCAAACCGCTTGCTCGCTACGCTCGCAGAAATGAAACGTAAATATATAACTCTAGTGATCACTTAAAAAATTGTGCTCAATTTAATTACTACAAAACACACAACCTCTTTACACAGATGATAATCTCATGGTGAAAATATCCGCTTGCACCAAATTGCCCCTGTTAGCCCTTTTTTTGCTTTGCGTCCCCCCCCCCCCGAAAAAAAGGAAAATACGTTCCGCCGCCATTGGTTGAAAAACGCATCGTCTTCATGGCAAACTGCAAAAAGTTCTTAAAATGTCCCCTTTAGATCAGGTCAGAGCTTATATATTTAAAATTTCTGTTCGCGCTTCTTGCTCGCAGTTATTATCTAAATTTAGTTACATAGGCATCTCGTTTTGAAGATCACAAACATATTGCCCATCAAAAAATATATATAGCTCGCGCTCGCATTATTTAAAAAGGGTTTATCATGTTATTACATATTTACTTTATTTTATAAGTATAAAGCTAATTGACTGTTAGGACTACCCTTTCAAAGAAACAAACAAAAAACAACTTTAAGCTGCCGATCGAGGAAAATAGGACTGAAAAAAATATTGCCCCCCCCTATTTGACGAAAGTTGGATCCGCCGGGAGGGAGGCAGGGGGCACTTGCATCCCCAAAATTAAATAAAAAACATGGAAATTAATATTTTCCAAAATGGGAAAGTTCCTTTTTCAAAAATAAATATGCCGTTTTTATGTTTTTTCGAAATGAAATACTCTTTTTAAAGTATACAAGTTAAGTTAAGTTTTCAGGCTGGAATATTGCACATTTTCAGCTTGCGCTTCGCACTCTCATTTGATTGGTGAAATATGCATCCTAAAGAGGTCACTAAATGCTTTCTTTAACAGGTTCCTTTTCTGGTCAGTATGTTTAAGCTCGCGTTTTGCGCTCGTGTTAATTCTTTTGTTAGATGCACATCTTTTTAATGACAGCAGAAATCTGCTCGAATTTTAAAAAACTTATTTTCATTTTTTATTTAAATACCCTAAAGTTTTAGCTTGTGATTCACGCTCGCAACACCTCGCAATAATGCCATTTTAAGAATAATTGACCACAAAAAACGTTTTACAACTTCACCTTTGAATTTGTTTTACCAAGCCGCTCGCTCATTATACTCTCTCCCGAATAATAAAGCCTAATTATACATTTTGCCATAATAAGAAGTCACTTCAAAAAAGTTTTTCTCTACTTAATCACTATCAAACACAATGACTTCAAGCAGATGATAATCTTAAGGTGAAAATATCACCAAATTGCCCATTTTGACGTATGAGTTTCATTTTTGGCTTTACCCCCCAACGAAAATTCGTTCAGCCGCCCTTGCCTTCCCATCCTCATAATAATTGAACGGCAACAGTGCCCCCGCCCCCCTCCCCTTGCCTCTGCTTTCACGGTTTTCATTTTTCGGATTAACGAACCTTATTTTGTTTTCGGATTAACGAACCTTATTTCGTTTTCGGATTAACGAATCTTATTTTGTTTTCGGATTAACGAACCTTATTTCGTTTTCGGATTAACGAACCTTCGGAAAAACGAACCTTATTTCGTTTTCGGATCAACGAACCTTCGGAACAACGAACCTTATTTCGTTTTCGGATCAACGAACCTTATTTCGTTTTCGGATTAACGAACCTTCGGAACAACGAACCTTATTTCGTTTTCGGATTAACGAACCTTCGGAACAACGAACCTTATTTCGTTTTCGGATTATCGAACCTTCGGAATAACGAACCGTCGGAATTACGCCACAAATGTTCGGATTAACGAACCCTTTTTCGTTTTCGGATTAACGAACATCGAGGTATAGGCAATTTACGTGTTTCGGAATTACGAACCTTCGGAATAAAGAACCTTCGGAATTACGAAGCTTCGGAATTACGAAGTGTAACCGTTTGGAAGTGTCCTTTCCCCAAAGCTAACATAGAGGGCACATGTCTCACAATCTCTATTCAGGGCCAATCTGCTCATCTTCCCTCCCCAACAAGTTGTTGGGAAAGGGCACTTCCAAACAACAAGGTCCAATCTGGACTAGACCGTACTGTGCATGATAGTAACTGCAAGAACTTCAATACCCAGAAACGA
Organism: Lytechinus variegatus; assembly: GCF_018143015.1. Taxonomy (NCBI): domain Eukaryota; kingdom Metazoa; phylum Echinodermata; class Echinoidea; order Temnopleuroida; family Toxopneustidae; genus Lytechinus; species Lytechinus variegatus. The sequence continues at coordinate 25,437,204 of NC_054756.1, read as the reverse complement.
TCTGCTTCAGGTTGGTGTGAATGCAGGAAATGATTAATAGCCTGAACAAGTTCTTCTGACTTAACAGGTATATACGCACCTGCACTACAATAACAAGAGCTTTTTGATATGAAATAATAGTACATGTATGTGGAAAGTTCCACACCTACACACATAACCAGTGCGTTTATCTTCATCATCTTGAAGCAGCACTTACTCTGGAAGAAGAAGAATAAAAAGGTATTCTGGTGATTGAGCCAGTCTGAATACACCTATAGAGTCATAATGGAACCCGGAAACAGGAAAAGAAAAAGGGTGTACATGTATAGCAATTGACAAGAAGATGCTAAAGAGGATTACGGGTTAATGCAAGGTCGGATCAGTTAGAATCGTTTAGTATTCTTATGCAATCTAAACCGATTTATGGTATTCAGGCACAAATCTGAATGGAGTTCCATTATCACTGAACGACTCAGGTCATACATGTACATGTAGTTAGGCATTTTGGTGCACAAGATTGCCTTATTTGAATGGATTTCCAGTCTTCGTGATAATTTTTATACAGTCTAGATGCTTCCCCCTATTAAAACCCCAATAACTGCGACCAATGTTTCCTACGTGTAATGTAGTTATGCCCTTTTTACACAGGATTTTCTTAACCCCGGTCTATCGCTAACCCCGTACTATCCTTAACCCCGTACTATTTTTGTTTCCTTTTCACACATGCCAAATTGTTATTGCTAACCCCGGATAAGGAATGCTTGCTTTTTACACACGAAACTCGCTAACCCCGGACTAGTGGTTTTTGTCGATCATTCGTAGTACAAGTGCTTCACTCGTACACTTTTTACACACGCTTGAATTGCCATTTAGCCCCACCTATAGTACGGGGTTAAGCTTAGCCCACTTTCGTTTTACACATGCGATCTTAACCCCGTACTATTACTCTTAGCACCGCAATTGGTGGGATAACCCTGCTTTTTTGCAGGGCCAAATAATCCCGTACTATAGGTGGGGTTAGCCCACTTTGCAAAAACGCTGTGTAAAACGAAAGTGGGCTAAGCTTAAACCCGTACTATAGGTGGGGCTAAATTGCCATTTAGCCCCACCAATAGTACGGGGTTAAGGAAATTTTAGCCTGTCTAAAACGGGTAGTTAAAGTATCCTGGAGAACCCCTGACGATCTTGGGTAGCCTTCGCGAGTGATTCATTCTGCCAGTGACATCACCAACATCACTCCAAAACCTGAGCCCCTCACAGCTCACACCAAAGTGTCCAGTTATAATCCTTTTACAACAACTCTTTGAATCATGAATAAAATTACTTTCCACTCTGCTTCCACCCTGAGAACATTCGTGAATTAAAAATGCCTAGTCTATGCTTTACAGACTCATTGGATAATAGTAAACATGACATAAATCCTACAGTGTAGCCTAGTCCATGGCATAGTTGTAGATTCTGCAGTCCTATGGAACCATTTTCAGTGACAGTGGGGTGCACAAGTCCTGGGGAGCGTTTCATCAATATTTTCGTCCGACAAGTTGTCAGATCTGACAACTTTCCTGGATTCTGATTGGTTGAGAAGCATCGTTACTATAGTAACTGTCGGATAAAACAGGACTTATCGGATAAAACGTCCGACAAGTCCTTTCATGAAACGCTTCCCTGAAGTATATCTCTGGTCATATCATCAAGACCATCTTGTACAAAATACAAACCACACCTAACAAGGGTCTGGGCATGAAAGCTACGAGTACTAAACCCCGCTGAGCCACATCATCAATGCGGGCACGCATCCGTGATCCAGGTTGTGACAGAGGCGAGAAAACCAAATGCAGCGTGATGCAATTGAAGTTCCGAAACCTGACACGATACATAATGATAGTTTACTGCCGAGTTTATGGCTGGAGTGGGTGAGTAATCCCTCTCCAGATCATCGTTGGAATCTTACCACCGTGATCGCATCACCACATATCAAGTGGCAAGTCAGTCTATCGTCTATTCAGGTGATGATGCATATGAAAATGGAACCCGATAGGAGGATTGTCGCATCTTTTATTTGAGGTGCATCCTCATTTGGCTCAGCAAGCCAAGAGCGTGTTTCATGTTATACATGTAATTACAAATTTGCAATAATAGTGAATAGCTTTTGAAAAATCCACTATATGATTGGCTGATGCTAGACTTGTTCCATATTGCGCATCTGTTACTATGAGATCAAGGATTTCAGAAATTGACATTGTACTTTAAAAGCCTGGCTAAAGCTTTGGACTAAAGGGTTGATAATTTGAATGACACTTGGCTTTCATTTCAATCTTCAATGATCATGTAATAGCGGCTCTTGAATGTTTTTCAAACCACTTCTTTGTCACATTACATTCTGATTTATTAGGTATCGAGCACCCTCATTTATAATAAAGGCCCCTGGAGCTTACCTTAAAAAATGTTGAATTGATTGGTTATCGACATACATAGGTTAACCATACATGTATATACATATGTATGTATCCTGGAAGTTTAAGCCCATTATTTGTAAAATTAAGGGCAGGTCCCCAGGGGGGGGGTACTCGACCACTAAAGTGGTAGGTATGTGCCGCAAGCGAGACAAAAACGGGGGCGTTGGAGCGGGCTTATTGTAAAAAGGAGGGTCCTCAGAACGGGCTTTGGAACTACAAATGTGAAAATTGAGGTCCTTGGAACAGGTCTCCTGCGTGTGCGTGCATATGCATCCTATTGGATGGGCATATGTACGTGCATGCAGCTTGCCTGGCGGCACAGGCGCCAAGTTCGCTAGTGCAGAGGCGATGGTCGGACAGCGCTCTGCTGGCCGCTTCATACCCAAAATGCAGCTCATTGTAGCGGATCAATGCGACCAGAACGGCGTAAGGAAAATATGTGTGGGGGGGGGGGGGCTTGTTCGGGGCACTCTAGTTTCAAGTTTAGGTTCATTCAACCAATAAAAAGAAAAACAAATGCAACAAAATATTTACACAAATGCAATACAAATGAATGAAATGTTTGGACCACAATGCTTATGAATAGGGACCCAACATAACGACACATAAAAAGTAATTTTCATTACATGTACAAAAAATATACCAAAGCAACTATAAAATATAAAATATATAATGTACACACATGCATTAATTTAATACTCTATTCATGCAGTATGTTTGCATGCTTTCTTGAAATTTTGCCCCCTAAACAAGTATAATAAAAAACATGTTTTACTTCACAAAGATAGGCTTTTTTGCCTTATTTTTGCCTTTTTGACACCCTGAACATCATGATCACCAAAAATTCCCTTTTAATTTTTTATTTTATTGTTTTTGCATGTGTACAGCAAAATACAGTCAAGTTCCCCCCCCCCACATGTGGATGTTGTATCCTACACGTAGTCACTGTAGCTGGCTCCAACATTGCCAGGGTATACCTTAGCTTGCACCAGACGACCTGTCCAACTTCTTAATGAACTTGATATGGGGTATTGGCCCCTGGATGACTTGCATATGATCCATCCATCCTCGTCTTTCTGCAGTCCATTCCCTGTCCATCTGTTCTCATGAACGGACTAAATTAGAATAACTAGAATTCTTCTTCACAGATCTATCGCCAACCGGTACCATGGTTGAGGAATCCCTGGGCCAGCCAGTCTAGCTAGGGAATTGTTGCAGGTCAGATAAATATGGTAGAAAATATGAAGTATTGTAATGTGGGTAGGCTTGGTGAGATACTTTGTAAAGCCCGGCTCAAACCTTTGCCTTGTAAGCTGGGTATTGCTGCAATAGCTGAAAGCAACAATATGCAGCCTAATGCAGCAAAATATTTACCGTAGTTGCAAATGCAATGACACTTTTGTGTATGAGCTCGTATATATAGCTCTTGGTTGTGTTCACTTGAGAATGTTTGAAAAAAAGTTCAAACTACTGAGCTACAATATAAGACTTCTGCGTTAGTCTGTGTAATGACCTTATATTAGCTTGTTTCATCGTTTTGTGTTCACTCTTGCTGCGATTGTCTGTATTTGGACAATACCCAGCTGAATGCAAGTCCAGAAGCAAAGGTATATGACCTAGCATTTAATTTAGAAATAAAGTCAACTTTCTGTAAGTTGAATAATCGCTCAACTCGAAGCACTATTTCAGACCATCCAAAATAGCATCTATTTCGTTGAATTTTGCCTTTGTCATCAACCAGGTGGGTGTTTCATAAAGCTGTTCGTAAGTTAATAGCGACTGGTGATCTTTAATATGCACTAAACTATCGCCAATTCTATATACCACTTACCGCAAGAAGGGATCACCAGTCATTCTCAAAGTCGCTCTTCACTTTAATATGAACAGCTTTATGAAACACTAACCAGACATCTTTTTTCCCAAGAGATTCAAATTTCATAGGTAGAATCCCCTGTTGTTTGATTGCATACTGCTCGGAAGCAGACATGTAGTGGCGTAATCATTCAGATTCTCTCCTTGTAAGAGTTGTGATATCTCAAAATTGGTTTATTATTTCATTTCATTCTGAGGAGGTGTGTGGGACAGCAATTCATTTTATATTCCACAAAGTAATTTTGGTTTATTTGACTAGGGCGCATGCATGTATTCTGCTTCACTATGAAAATACATACATGTATCTGTCTGCTCAGTCCCAGCATGACCTACAGGCTACATGCAATTCCAAATAAATTTTCACATACACCTGTATATCTGATTGCAAATTTTCCCACACTTTTGAACAATTTTTGAGTAGATAAAATGTTTAACTGGGTCAGCGAAGGTGAATTGCATCTACAGATGGGTAAGAATGCAGGTCAAGTGAGATTGGTGACTTTTGACCTCAAAGGTCAAGTCCAACCATGCTGGAGTGTTGTGAATGTGAAATTACTTCAAGGTTCTTTTTATGCTGTCAGATATCTTTCAGAAATTGAAGTTGTCCAAAGCTGGAAAAAACTGAAATGTTCTATGGGAAATGTAAATATTCATTCCCGTGCACATTTTCTGCAGGCATACGGTTTACAATGAAGGCAACAATTCGATTCTGAACTTGGTTTTTAATTCAAACTTCGGTCTATGAAGAACTGTGGTGTACCACTATGGATATCCATTTGTGATGTCACAAATCTCTATCAGTAGTGGTTTCACTTTGTTCGCACATGTAGCACTCAAGTTATTATTAATCACTACCCTAGAATAATTTTATTACACTTTAAAAGCTATGTTTGAAATTTTAAGCATATTTTTTAAGCCTGTCACTCAAATAAAGTGTTTAATAATGTAAACAATTGTTTAAACTTTTTAAACAGCATGTTTACATGGTAGAAAATGTTGATTTCTGTAATTTCTGTTGCGTGTAATATTTGGGAGCTGCTCACCTACATGAATGACGTCATTAGACTCCACGTCACAAATTCCAAACCTTTGTGTGTGTCAGTTTTTAAAAACTCTTTTTATGTCAGAGAGGATTTTTTGAATAACAGTTTACATTTTTTGCCCTTTGAAAATTTGTCATCAATGATTTGATTGTGATGGTTATCTTTTATAATCAAGCATGCCCATTCTGGAATACTGGGGAAAATCTTATGAACAGGGTGTGAATAAGCTCATGAATCATACAAACTCCTTATTTAGCTTGGGGGTGCATGAGTGAGAAATCTACTCGCCTGGTTACAATAGAAGCAGACTAGGGGAATTCCCATTGTAAAGAGTGGCATTGTTTACTTTGTATTATTGATAATAGCAGCCATGCCAATATTTCCCTTATAAGGATGTGGTGTTTGAATAAAGGGGAGTTGCCTCTTAAAGATAAATTCCAGTATTGGTAACGATCTCAAAATGACTTTTTACAGAATCTTACATAATGACCACACAAGTGTCTGTTTGTATGAATAAAAAATATGTGCCAAAGGATTTTGGAAGAAATTGTGTAATTGCTGAGAAATGAGCAAAATAAGCGCGGATTCGGTCACTTCCGTCGGGTCTTTATTCCAGCAATAATAATACACTGTCCCACGTGTGCCTTTCTGTGTTGGTTATCTTCAGTGTGAACATTTTTCAGCGTAGATTTCAAGATTTCACAAAGTTCAGTTTATGTAACTGTACCAGATCTAGATCCTCGATGATGTTCTGACAATTCAGCCTGGTTTTACAGACTTTCTCATGAAATCAGTGTTTACTGCAACTACTGGCATTTCTCTTTAAACTCTCACACTCTCTTCTACTGTACTAGTCCCAGTACTGAAGGTAAAGTTGTTTATTCTGTAATTGAATGATTACACTATATCATCAGGTCTGAAATAGGGAAAATGTAATTGTTAAACTGACGTTTGAAGGATTTATCATTGAGTTCAATTGCACCTGTACTTATTTTAAGGTAGTATAATCTATTTCTATTTCTTTGCTGTGAATAATTGTTTAATTCTTGTTGGCATGAAAATGGTATTGGAACAGAATTCATGAATAAAAAAATCCCTGCTTGCCCAGTCTTGGAGACTACTGTAAGATCATTAGATGAATATTATGAAAGTAAATGCTGATGGTGATATATTCTATAAAAAATGACAGTTTGTTACACATAACATACCTTAATACTGCAGAAAGTGTCAGTTTTAGAAATAAGAAGGGGGTATACGTGGTGTTTCCTTGCATCATAATGATCAATATTGTAACCTCCAAACATGCATTGACAGCATTGTGTATTTCTTGCTTTCATTTCAAATTCAAGGAAGGAAAATTGTGAAATGGCTCATTCGGAACATCCTGGAGATATTGTAATCAATATTCAGTAAAACAAATAGATGGATATTTAAAGGGGAAAATTTCTTTGATAGAGCGAAATTGTTTGCTGTCTTACAAACCCAATACAGCAGTATCGACTATGATAAATGTGATACCCTAATAAAGTACTTACAGTGTATACATAAAACAAGTTTCCAAATAACGAGATTCAGGCTCACCTGTAATTATGCTTACATTCTTCACTCCTTGGGGAGTGCTCCAGCTTTAAGCTTACATGTATGTGGTGTTCATATTACTAGGAAACTACATGTTGGGCCAACATGTTCGACCTTCACTGACTTGCATAGAGACACCGTTGTCATTATGCTTTCTAAAATTAGTTCACTTGAAACCGGTTCAGGAAACCAGTTTGGAAGATCGCTTTGCTAGCGTTCCCCATTTGATCCTACGAAAGTGGTTTTCAAAATCACTCCACATGAAGCGATCTTGTTGCTATGGGAATGCTCTCTGCGGGATGACACGTTTCGTGCAAAATTCGAAACCGCAGCATATAGGCATTCTACACACAGTGTGTGGGATAACGGGCAGAAAATGTGCGACCATCGCCTCCCGAAGAATGGTTGTGTCCTCACTTATGCTAAAACCAGAATAACACGGCAAAGCGATCTTGAAAACTACGTCACGAGGTGGTTTTATGAACCGGTTTGGAAGATCGCTTCGCCAGAACTTTTTACACGTTATCAGTTTCCACTAAACTTGTTTCCAGTAAAATAGGTGTAGGAAGGTAGTGAGAAGGGTGTCATAGACTGTGTAGTGTTGTCTTTGTACTGGGTACTCATATCGACACCAGGATGAAAAGTCGCAAAAGTACTACTCTTCATGTCTTCCGGAAGCATTCAGAGAAATCAAACTTGGAAAATTGTCAGATTTTAATACGTGTGACCAATCATGAGAGCTCTCTCTCTTTTCATCCCCAATGCTCTTTGCCTAATTTTTTTTAGTCATTGCTCAAGCTTTCAGTACCATACAATTTACTTTCAATTTAGATTAAATCAGAATTTTGTTCTATGTCAGGTAAAATTTTAATCTAAGTTTCCTCTAACCTGTAAAGCAAATTTCACTTTCCTGCAGAATTGTTAATCAAAATTTTCTCAAAATTTTGTGCTGTCCTGTAAAAAAAATAATCTAAAGTTTGCTTAAATTTCATATTAGACCAGTGGTCAAGCTTATTGCTCGGACTCCATTAAAAATTTCCCATCAGAACCTTGCTTAAACTTTCACCTTTTGTCCTTTTAGTCCTTCAATATTTCCCCATTGTGTTATGTTTATATTTGTTAGTATTACTTGTTATGACACAAATGTATTTTCAGGACTAACTTCCCCTTTAACCATGAAGGTTAGGTTCAAGTCCATGTTTGTTCTATGACTTAGGAGCTTCTCTGTCTTGTTGTCTGGGAGGTGTACATGTAGATGTATGTTGTGTTTGTAGTGCTATCAATGTTGATCGGATTACCACGTGAACTTGATATGGTACCAGACATCACTTCCTTCATTTGAACAAGCACTGGTCCTGTTTGCCTGAATCAATCTGTATGTATAGTATGTTGGTTATTATAGATTTTGTTCATTGCAAGATTCTTATCTGTAATGGGCCCTGTTGTATAAAAGTTACTTTATGGTAAACTTTGCCATCCAATGGTAACTACCATGGGAACGCTGATCAACAGCCAATCAGAATCAAGGATTCCTTGGAAGTTACCATTTCATGGCAAAGTGCCGGGGGCCCAGGTGGGTGTTTCATAAAGTTGTTCGTATTATTACGATGTAAGTTCATAGTGACTTTAAGAACTACTGGTGATCCTTTCTTGCGGTAAATGGTATACACCAAAATGTTCATCAATTGGCAATGGTTAGTTTAGCGCGTAAGAAAGGTTCACCAGTCATTCGTAAAGTTGCTCTCAATTTATGAACATCTTAATGAATCACCCATCATGGCTTGAATTAATTAACCCAATGCCATTGAAGGTCATGGCCATGGGTCTTATTGAATGACGTTGATGCCCTAGCTTTGGCCTTGGAGATATGTTCCTTGAAGGTCAATATTTTTCACATGTTTATTTTACAGTAAAAATTAAGAAACAGCTAATAGTGTAAGAAAAAAAGGGCATCTGCAGCCATGGGCTTTGAAGTCCATGCATTAATTATACACTTAAAGATAAATTCCAGGATTTGGTAACTTCAGGGGGCCGGATCTCAAATGACTTTTTACAGAATCTTATATAATGACCACCCAAGTGTCTGTTTGTATGAATAAAAAATCTGTGCCAAAGGATTCTTGAAGAAATTGTGTAATTGCTGAGAAATAAGCAAAATAAGCGCGGATTTGGTCACTTCCGTCGGGTCTTTATTCCAGCAAAAATAATACACTGTCCCACGTGTGCCTATCTGTGTTGGCGACCTTCAGTGTGATCGTATTTCAGCTTAGATTTTATGATTTCACAAAGTTCAGTTTATGTAACTGTACCACATCTAGATCCACGATGATATAGTCATACTTAACCTTGGTTTTACAGACTTTCTCACGAAATTACTGCAACTACTATCATTTAGCTTTAAGCCTTTTATAGCTGATCCCCAGTCTGCAAGCCCAGACTCATATTTGACACTTTAACCAATGTTACGCCAGGTCTTGATTGAAGACTAGAAGCCAAGCTCTCTTATACCCTTTTTAGACAGGCTAAAATTTCCTTAACCCCGTACTATTGGTGGGGCTAAATGGCAATTTAGCCCCACCTATAGTACGGGGTTAAGCTTAGCCCACTTTCGTTTTACACAGCGTTTTTGCAAAGTGGGCTAACCCCACCTATAGTACGGGATTATTTGGCCCTGCAAAAAAGCAGGGTTATCCCACCAATTGCGGTGCTAAGAGCAATAGTACGGGGTTAAGATCGCATGTGTAAAACGAAAGTGGGCTAAGCGCTCCCATTCATGCCCCGCGACAGAGCCGGCCCTGTTGTCCAATCAAAGGTAAGTATAATGAATATTCATGACCCCGATCATGGCGATGAAAAAAAAGCGCGCGCCAGAAGTCAGCGATTTTGAATATGACCCGAATGACCCCTCAGTGCGCTCGTGAATATTCATGAGCTACCAATAGTCCGGGGTTAGCGAGTTTCGTGTGTAAAAAGCAAGCATTCCTTATCCGGGGTTAGCAAAAACAATTTGGCATGTGTGAAAAGGAAAATAAATAGTACGGGGTTAAGGATAGTACGGGGTTAGCGATAGTCCGGGGTTAAGAAAATCCTGTGTAAAAAGCCTATTTATGTGTCAGGCACACAACATACATGTAGTGAACCTAGTCTCGGTACTTCAGACTCTGCATTATGCACCATGCGAATTGCAAAAACCAAGTGTCTGTGCATGCAGACTCCCCCCCCCCTTCCCTTAGCTGATGATAGGGTGTACTACATGTACCTGTGCACCTAGAAAGTAACACCTACCTTCTTGCGAAAGTGCAAGTTGGGGTCTGTTTGATCATATCACCCTCAATGTTTATATCAACAAAACGTACCATGAGGGCTAATAATTCCTATCACCCCATAGTGTGTGAACGTACCCCTATGCAGCAATCTAGGATGAATGTAGGTCTGTGAGTACAAGTTACAGTTCAACGGTCGCGTTCACATGCATCAGGGGATCCCCTACATGAGAAATCACTGGGGTATTGCGGTAGGATATATTAATAGCATCTCTCAGGAAAAGCCGCTAATAGCAATAGCCCCGACTTATCCATGTGGGGTGAGTAGTCTGGGAGCGCAGACTCCAGTTTGACATGTAATCAAATTATACCATGTCTGGGATGGAGACTAGACTCCAAACCCTATAGTGTGTTGAATAATATTGTTAGAGCAGCTGAAGTATAGGAGTATATCTAGTCTTGTACCTCAGACACCGCATTATTCACCATGAGTAAACAATGTGGTTTGTGTGTGTAGACTAGCTGGTGAATTCTGGTGGTAGGAAGTGGACTCTGCCGCACACCAATGAGCGACAGTCAGCGGAATCGGTTGTGTGCTTGGGACACTACCATCAGATATAGAAACTATTCACTGGCGAGGAATCATAGGCCTATAATAGTGCACTGTCGTACATGGCCTTCACGTTTAAATAGTTAACCACTAACCACTGGTACCTGCTTGGTATTTGAGACAACAAATTCATATCCAGGCGTATACTTTGGACCTATATATTTTTCTCTTCTGTTGGATTTTACAGGTGCTAGTATACTTGGATTAATATCTTGGATTGTGTCAAGGGGAACTATTTGGTCACTGAAAACTGAAAAAACTTCTGAAACTGACAAGGTAAGTATTGATTTTCTGTACTTACACTTTATTATTAAGTATAAAGTGTACACTTTATGACATTGATTGCACATATTAGAATATTTATGACATTGATTGCACATATTAGAATACAAAAATATATGCTCTTTGCATAGTATTCTAAAGGCAGAAAGGGAACTTCAATCTTTTGAGATAATGAGAATGATCAGACAAAACTTAGTATTTAGTAATGAACACATTTGAAAGATATCTGATTAGATTTAATAGAATTATGGCTGTTCTTTTTTTCAATGAGATCAATAATTCATTGTAAAGGCCTACATGTACACATATGTGAATCTACTATTGGCAACTTTTTGTTGTGTATAATTGTCAAAAGTGAAATAAGGCCTACTCACCTATGTGTATCATAGATATAGAATGTAGATAGCTTATAAAGTCAATATTTGAAGAAAAATGTTAACTCTTTGTAAGACCGGGCCCAGATTTATGTAGCTATCAGAATTCGGTGGATTCACAGTGCGGTGCACCATCTATCGGCTTCAGCGAACAGGCCGAAATTCGCAATGCCTCATGGGAAAAAAGTCGACATCTGTTGCATGCTATTGCATGAATGCGATTATGCTGCCCTGGTCGACGTGGATCGACCAGCGAGCATATGTATCCTGTTATGGTTCAGGAGGAGGGAAAGAAATTTGCCGCATATTTCTTTGCTAAATTTAAACCGTTTTTGGTGAATTCTTCGTCTGCTGTTGCCAAATCGTTTTAATTTTTGAAGCATCACACACTGCGCTGCCGGCCTGGGCCTGCGCTCGATGTCGACCCACAGTTGGAAATTTGGCCTGTCCGCTGCAGCTGATAGATGGCGCACTATATTGTGAATCCACCGAATTGTACTATAGGCCTACTGAAATCATGAAACTGCTATTGATAGTACAGTACAGTACTGTACAGCACATTTGATCTAGATAGATAAATGAAAATGACCAGGGGGCCGTTTCATAAAGCTGTTCGTAAGTTAAGAGCGACTTTAAGAACGACTGGTGATCCTTTCTTACGCACTAAACCGTCGCCAATGAATATAGCATATACTACAAGAAAGGATCACTAAACCGTCGCCAATGAATATAGCATATACTACAAGAAAGGATCACCAGTCGTTCTTAAAGTCGCTCTTAACTTACGAACAGCTTTATGAATAAAACTCACCAGACATGGTAGCTCGATGGTTGAGCGCCCGCCTCATGAATGGTAGGTTGTGGGTTCAATCCCTGGCAGAGTCATACCTTCTTGTCAAGCGTTCAAAGTTTTAGAATGAAGAAGGGTATGACATGCAGGGCACGCTGGGAGAACAGTTCATAAGAGCTGAAGTGGCTACCATGGGTAAATGCGGTCATTGAAATTTGTAGTTCAGAATGTCGGCCTATAAACGCTACAATGTATGTTCACAACTTCACATACATGTACTGTAGAGGTCCATAATGTTAATTTAGGAGCACGTTTAAATAGATCATCAGATAATGATCTCCTTGTACCTGTTTGTGATTGCTTTTATATTCACCTTTGAGTAAAAGTGAATCATAAAGAGAGTACATTTTTATGATGACCATTGGTCCTGTTTTATTCTCTGAAACAAACAACAGAATAAGTCTATACTGTACATGTAGATACCCACCAGTATATAGTGATATGCCTATTACACAAGATGTAGAGTGTGTGTATGCAGACATATATATATACAAATAGCTTTAGGCCTGGTCACACCGCCTGAGCGTTGTTGGAGCGGTCGTGGAGCAGTAGGGAGAGAGGGTCGAATTTCGCTCACAAACTTGGGCAAAAAATCGAAGAAAAAAAAAACAATCGAAATCGAAAATGGTGAACGGTAGCGAGCGGTGATGATTTTTTCTCTCCGCTCCACGACTGCTCCAACGACGCTCGGGCGGTGTGACCAGGCCTTTAGGCCCTCGGAGAAGAATTGTGACATTTTATATAAAGCTTAGAACTGCAAAATTGTAGGCCTACATGTAATGCAATGTACATGTACTTGGTACTTGAAACCTACTATGTGAAACTCTGGTTATTGTGTTAGCATAGCGTGCTCAGGCATATCATTTGCACAACAGATTACAATAGAGTTTGAAACTATGAAAGAGGATGGTTGCTGAAGTGGAATAATTTACGATTTCCCATAACTGCATGTATGAATACAATCAGCTTGATCAACCCACCACTTTGATAACATGTATATTATATGAGATATTGTACTTGTACACATCCTGGTTTATCAATTGCTGGCTATTTTTAGGAATATACCGCTGGACTACTTGTCAGCGTAGGAAATTCATGAGGGCCACAGGCGATTTTGCCCTCTAGACAATCCAGATCACCCCTGAAATTCACTGACTTGATTTCTCTATTGGCATCACTCTTTTCTAAAGTCGCGCCAGGATCTGCCACAAATGACATTCAAGAAAGTTTTACAGAAAATCAATTTTTCTATTTACATGCATCAGAATAATGAGAAATTTCTTTTTACTAATTACAGCAAAATTTGGCAATCCCCCCTAGTCTGCTGTGCAAACCCTTCACTCGAGTTCTTGAATGGGTCTGAATGCGTAGCCTACAATGACTTGCGTACTGAAGGCCCTATTGCCATGAAATGAAACAGCAAGTTCGATTATAGTGTTAGTCTTTGATCACTTGTTGATCAAAGTTTCAATGAGGAGAATTGCCCACAGACTAGGGTGTGTTCAATGTCGGTTTCCAACTTTATTTGGCAACATGAATCATGATTGAAATATATTTACAAAATGCGAATATAATGGAAAAAGGGGTGTTTTCAATGTCCTCCATTCTCGGTCTTAAAATTAAACGTGTTTAAAATCATGATTCAGAGGAAAATTTAAAGGTCGAAAAAAGTTATGTTTGTAGACACCATCAGCTCAGATTTTACGACTTTCAGCATCGCAAATTTATGCCACATTGAACACGATTGACTCTCAGTGGAAGCTTTAATACACAAGCCTGAATTGCCTTTTCTTGTGATGGGGCAAACTGCACACTAAAGCTGTGCTAATGAAGGCGGGAAATTTAAACACAAATAATCAGCTTTATATTTTTGACACTGAACAGTGCACTGCTGAATTTGTTTTGTAATGGAGTTTTCAATCATGATTCATGTTGCTGTTTAAGTTTGAAAATCAACATTGGACACACCCCAAATCACGCCAATTTGAAAAAAAATAGCCCCTTCAAATACTTCAACCCCTGCTACAGTTTTACATGAACATAAATAAAAGAATAACAGCAATAAAAAGTAATTTAGCTTCTTTGGACGACAGAAACTTATTTTCTACATTGTACATGTACATCCAGCCTACATGTAATGATACTCTGTACAAAAAGGGGTATTCAAAGCCTTTTTATCGTTTGTTCAAAGTGTTTTTGTTCAAAGTTTTACCCATCAGCGACTACAAAAAAGCAGGAAACTGCACCAGGAAGGGATAACGCGTCCGTATGTGCAGTATTACAGAAACTTGGACTGTTTCTTAGAAGTCATTGTTTATAGACTACAGGAAATCAATTCAAATCATATATGTACATCATGAAAAAAATGATCAATCCACATTCCTATCAAACCAGAAATATGCGTCTGGGCTACATAGAATTTTGAATGAAAGTGTAATGCATATTATCCACAGAGCTTGCTCACCCTTTCTGCGTATGGAGGAAAAGAACATGATTTTTCAAGTTCTATTCTTAGCTCTTTTTTCAGTATGATTTTCCCCTATTTTTCTCGATTGCTTTACTACACAATCCTCTAGGATTTGTTTTCCTAATTTTCAGCAATATTATCATGCCCCAAAAATCTTCCCTAGGGAATTTTTTTCCACTTTAAAGAGAAATTCCAGTAGTTTCAGTAAACACTGATTTCATGAGAAAGTCTGTAAAACAAGGCTTAATTGTCAGTATATCATCGAGGATCTAGATCTGGTACAGTTACATTAACTGAACTTTGTGAAATCTTGAAATCTACGCTGAAAAATGTTCACACCGAAGATCCCCAACACAGATAAGCGCACGTGGGACATTTGCTTAGGGCGTCGGGCCCGACGCTCTACCCGAATCCTGTGCTTATTTGCTGATTTCTCAGCAATTACACAATTTCTTCCAGAATCCTTTGGCACATGCGTTTTATTTATACAAACAGACACTTTGGTGGTCATTTCATTGGATTCTGTACGAACTCATTTTGATATCGTTACCAAAACTAGCATTTACCTTTAAAATTTCAAGGGCTACTTGTCACATTCTAAATAAAGCTTTATCATGGTGGATTTCTCATTGATTCTAATAGTACTAATACATTGTACATTAATGGAAAGCTTTATATGTACTTTTCACACTACAGAATTTTTCCTCAATCCTGGGAAATAGGTGGTGCTGTTGGGCTAGGGGGGTCTTAACTCTACCAATATCCCATGGGTTAAGCTTAGCCCACTTTGGTTTCACACTACGTTTTAGCAAAGTAGGCTAGCATGGTACATGTAAATAGTACTGGCCCTGCTAAAAAGTAGGGTTAGCTAGCTGGCTTTAATATTGCAGTGTCACTGCGATGCTAAGAGATGCCGTGTGAAACAAAACCAGGCTATTTAAAAAAGGAAAAGTGGGTCTAAGCATTTAATAGCCAACTACAGAAGTTGCGTGCTGTGCGGCGAAATCATCAGTATTCATGAGCAGTGCGATAGTCCGGGGTTAAGGCGTTTCCCGGCTATAAAATATTATTGGGTTATCAAAGAGAGACAGCTTGAACCCCCTCCCCCCAAAAAAATATGGGGTTAAGGATAGTCCGGGACTTTGGGGCTAAGGATGGTATGGAGGTAAACAGGAAATGCAGTGTGAAAAGCATTATGATAAAGCCCTGGTGGGTGTTTCATAAAGCTGTTCGTGAAGTTACGAACGACTTTACGCACGACTGGAACATGTTCTCAGGTCATATCTCAATTACATAGGGATATCACATAGCACAAGAAAGGATCACCAGTCGTGCGTAAAGTCATTCATATCTTACGAACAGCTTTATGAAACACACATCTGGACGTCTGATGATAGTCTGGGATAGGAAATGGAAATATGACAGAGTGATAGACAGGATATCACAGAACTTGTTAGTCGTTAGCAATACAAATGATCCGCTTGACCTAATTTCCTCTTCATTTGCATTCATATAACAACAGGTAGGCCTATGTGCCAAAGAAGAATCAAAGTTTACTGCAGTACAGTATATTAAACATTGTACACTGTGGGCTTTTTTAATATTGAATACACAGAATGAGTTTGAATAATGGGCAAAGCATGATTTAAAAAAATATATACTTCATATGATACCCTGAATCACATTTTCAATGTACATTGCATGGCACTATAACACTTGGCCTTTTAGAGTATATTTCTATGTCAGTTTTGCAACAAAAACAGTGAACTCCAACAGAATATTTGTTTAAAATGGGTTGATGTGGAAGCACAATATGTGCACCCCCATGCCTATTGTTTAATTGTTGATTTATGTATGCCATGCCAACTGGTAATAACAATAGGGCGAGGTTATTCCCATATGGAATTTGGTGGTGTGCAAATTATGAAGTTGGTCCATAAATTGGTCATGGGACATTTCTCATAATTGGGTGTCGATTTTCATTATAGAATGTTTGATGTAATGGCATGATTATTGATATGAATCAAAATCATGGCATGCAGTAATGAAGTTAAAAAGTTTGTGTAATAGACCAGTTCGTAGTTACTTCATGGACAATTTTGGTCAAATGACCTTTCATTTCTTTCATTATGATAGGCAGATTTCAAAGCAAGATATTAAGTAAGCTTGCCTTACATAGCAGGATGAAGAAATTTAATAGACCAAGTGACTAGAATAACACACCAATGAAACCTTTATGAAGGTATTTGTTGAATTCCTACTTTGAATGCATATCATATATGTTGCACAATGTACTTGGCAAACAGTGAAATACCAATCGTTCGTGGACGCATGGTTGTTTTTTATGGATGTAAATGAATACCACTATTCAAAGGAATATATGAATAATCAAGACATCAAAGTTGGTGCTTATCTCATTCGATTTTAAACCACCATGTCACTTTAGTACAAATGACCTTCCTCTGATCATGCGTAGAATATTTTGATCATGCGCAGAAAGGAACTACGAACTGGCTTATTGTGACTTATGGTACTATTAAATGAGAAGTAGTTTGGGGAGGAAAGGAGCGTAGCCAATTTTAGTTTCACGTGTTATCAGGTATGTCAGCCCAGGTATAGCCAATTTCAAGAAATCTATCAAGAATTCAGGACCTATGTACATGTATTCTCACTGTTGTAGTTTTCATTGTTGTATTTGATGTAGTTAAATAATGTAGTTCAGTTTAATTTAATAGTATTATAATGTAGAATGTGAAATAACTGTAATTCAATAGTTCTTCTAATAATTTAAAGCGCTTTCTAGAGATCTCGATATTAAGCGCTCTATAAATGCAATTAGCATACAAATTTAAAGCTCTGGTGTTAAACTAGAGTATGCATGTATGCATGTACAGTATATAACCACACCAGTCATCAATGTTAAACTCTCAGTGGTGTTCATGTGTATCACAACACCTTTGGTTTTTATACACTCTTTGGAGTTGCAACGTACGTGTAGAGTAGGTAAAACCTGGGGGTCTAATCTTAATACATTTGGTCTTTGAGGTGCACCAGTAACTAATTGGTGTCATTTTAACACTTTAGTTTGTAATATGTTGACTTTACTTTGCTAAAACCCTTTCAAAACTTTCATACTACACTGTATGTTAATATTTTTTTTGTGAGGAAAAATTGATATTTCCTGATCACAGAATATTAGGTACATGTACATGTCCTGATTCAGCGGATCTGTGAATATGCTCAAACTTGGTAAATATTAACCGCCTCATGTAAAGCTTATACATTGACCTGGATAATCCATAATTGCTCCATTATTAAAACCAGGTAAATTGGTGAGTGGTCATTTGACCTTTATGAATGGTTGTTTTGATGGCATGTCACCTGAAATATGAAAGGACAGCTTGCTAATCACTGGCATGCAGCGATTTGAGAAGCATGCCATCAATTGAGTCATACATGTATTTCCATTTTTTTTCTACATCAAAAAGAGATCTTGAATTTGGTGTAGTAATTACTTTTATCATATCAAGTCCAAACTAATGATATGTAAGATTTTGTGATGGGGAACTGTACTTGAATTGGCTTGAATTTCATAATGTTTTTCTTCTTTTTTTTTCCAGTGGAGGGGGGGTCACTCTTTTTTGTTTGCCAATTTTTCTGACAAGCGAAACAAAGATTCTTGTTTGCAAGAAATTACATAATAAGTAAATGTTAATCTAAAAAGAAATTGATTTTGACAATTTTAGGAAACATTTTCTCTGCTTAAAAAGGGCCCCAACCCCCAAGAAAAAGTAAAAGAGGGTCCTCTTTTCAACTTTTTTAATATATTTTTTTTATATGACTGTAAATAGTACATTTACTGATAGAGGAGGGGATACATTCAAGTCGAGTCAGACACTCTATGAACTTTGTAATATGAATTAAAAAGGAGGTATTGTCGTCCATATATAGTACCTTGAAAATACCCATCACAAATAGTATCCCTCCCCTTCCTACCCCACCTCCGTGGTCCCCCCTCCCCCAGTGTTCCCTAATGAATGGCAATCAATCGGCTGAGCATATTACTACTTTAAAGTAGAGCGCTACATCCAATATCCTCTCATTAGGTGGTTTCAGACCGCCTCAAAGTTTGCCAGTTCCAGGTATTCTCTGATCGGGAAATTTACCCCGATCAGAAAATACCAGGTATTTTGGTAATGAAAGCAAACTACGTGTAATTTCCCCGAAAGAAAATACCCGCTAAATAGTAGGTACTTGGCGAAATTCTGAGAACTTTTGTGGGGATTTTTCCAAGGTCGCAGGTATTTTGGCGATGTGAAAGCAAATTACGGGAACTTTTAGCCCAGCGTGTCGTTGGGCGTGGCGGCGTGGGTGGCTGCTGGGCTAGTGATTTTGAATCTCGTGCCTTGCCTGTTTATCAGACCATACTGCGCATGCTCGTAACTTCGGGAACTTATCCCAAAGGATGTGTTTCGGGGCGGTGTGAATGCAGGAATAATTAACGGGTATTTTGTAGCCTTAAAAAGTTCTCGTAATTTAACGGGGATTCTTGTGATCGAGGCGGTTTGAAACCACCTATCTACACCGTCTCTAACGCTCCATCTGAGCACAGGTTTTGAGCCATTTCTTTCAATATCCCATAAATCCCAGGCCTGAGTACCGAGACACGTCCGATATTGCCAATTTGAGTGTCGCTTTCCCTCTCTGCCGATTACCAGGATCGTGCATGGAAAGGCCATTATGAATATTGTATCATGTGCTGTGCACCAAAGTTATCCCCAAGCTTCACTGTGTTTGAAGTATGTGTTACATGTATGTTTGCACGCAACACCAATTTAGCATTTCTTGAACCATTTTAACTCTGTATTTAGTAAGCCGTATGCAAAGCACAATATGTTCAGTACAATTTTTATTTCAACTGTTGTTTGTCATATAGGCCTACATGTACATTGTATTTTGATTGTTCCAGCATCTGAAGGGTAATCATTTATTCACATGTAGAGTTGACCTCTTTGAACATTCTTACTATAATCATGGAATTATATTAAACTTGAAAACTCAGAATTATTGTTTACCCAGGATTAACAATTTTATTGTGCACTCCTTGATATAGGATTTTGGAGGGGCAAGGCCGTTTTGGTGATGTCCACCTTTTTCATATAGGCCTACACTGAGGAGAAGGCTCCACACTAACTTTTTTTCTTGGTGGCCCAAACAATCTACCAAAATCATCAATTTCATATTTTTGGTGGCCCTAAAACAATAGAAAACATTACAATTTATCAAAACTTTGGTAGCCCAACAGGGCCACCAAGTGTTGGCTTTTACAAAATTTTGGTGGCCCGACTCATTTTTGGTTGCCCCGGGCCACTGCTAATGTCGAGCCCTGGGCCTACATGTACATAGGGTAGGGAACAGATGCCACCAAGGCTGGGCAGAGGGGCACCAAGGCCAGAAAGAGGGCCACCGTGGCCACTTTTTATGGGTCATGTCATGTAAAATCAATATAAAAAAAGGCACTACATGTACATGTACATGTACAGTATGTGGCCAAATGAAGAAGGGCATATTTGTAGTGGTACCCAGTTTGAAGGAGGAGGACAGCTCGCCCAGCAGGAACTGGCTTCTTGTGTCCTCCAACTATAATATTACTACACCGGCTTTAGCCTGGTTGCCTTTTATACAAAATTATAGCGCAAAAGCATTTCAAGGAATTAATTCCTGCCAGGTACATGTAATAATGATAATATGCAACATAAATATAGCGCTTAATACAAATGTTTCTAAGCGTTGCATACTATTACCCTGGCTTTAGCACGGCTATCCTGATCGGACACTTAAGTTCAAGGAATTCCTTCCTACCGGGTACCTATTTGCTACACCTGGGTGGAGAATGCCAAATGTCGATAAAGGCCTTGCCAAAGAACTTGAGTACTGCAATGGGATTTGAACCCCCGACCTCGTGGTTCAAAGTCCAGAGACTTACACCTTTACCCACTGAGCTACAACACCTCTACAGGTACCCATACATGTCCCTCACCCGGGTTGAGGGCGCCACAATTTGGATCATTTTTTGTTGCTGAGGTAAATTATGCAGTGTCTGGGAGTTGAAACCACAACCCTGTGTTTCAAAGTCCGGAGACCAATCCACTGGGCCCCAACGCTCAGTACACTATGGCATATTGGATGATTGTTACATCAACTTCCATACATGTAGATCTCCAATGTTCTCTGTGTCGTATTAGCATTGCACTTTTGCTACTTATTCATTCCATTCTCCTTCCTCTTTTCCCCTCATTTTTCTGTTGCCCTGTGGACCATATATCCCCTCTCAATCACATACAAGTACACCCCACACATGTAATTCCTCCTGAATAGAAGAAAGAACATGAAAGCTTCTTCCCTTCCCCTCCTACCAGATAAAATTTCAGATTTTTGATGAGGTTCTTAGTATTCAAAGGGCATCGCCCCGTATGTAAGTGCAGACATTGTATTGGAGAACATGAACCAATTTGAAATTGTGAGACATTGTCATGAATATAGAAGAGATTGTATTATATGAGGTCTTATTGGTGGTGTTTTTCGTGCTGATTGACATTGAACTTGGGTCTCTTAAAAGAGTTTTGTGAAAGGCCCCTCCCCCTTGCAATTAAAGTTGACTTCCCCAGTAATGTACATGTAATTATAGGTGGTTTCAGACCGCCTCGAAGTTCGTCAGTTCCAGGTATTCTCTGATCGGGAAATTTACCCCGATCAGAAAATACCAGGTATTTTGGTAATGTGAAAGCAAACTACGCGTAATTTCTCCGAAAGAAAATACCCACTAAATACATGTAGTAGGTACTTGGCGAAATTACGAGAACTTTCGAAGGGTTTTTTCCAAGGTCGCAGGTATTTTGGCAATTTGAAATCAGTTTACTGGAACTTTTAGCCCAGCGTGTACAATGTAGTTGGGCGCGGGCACCGTGGGTGGCTGCTGAGCTAGTGATTTTGAATCTCGTGCCTTGCCTGCTTATCAGACCATACTGCGCATGCTTGTAACTTCAGAAACTTATCCCGAAGGGTATGCTTCGGGGCGGTGTGAATCATGCAGGAATAATTAATGGGTATTCCGACACTTTCTCCACTCCCAGGGGAGCATAATGTGACTTTTGTAAGCCTGTCACTGTGGTCCACTTGGTCCCCTTCATGATTGGTTTTATACTAGTACATGTATGTAGAATCAGCATATTTGGTATTGTTTATCATAAACTTTCTCCACTCCCAGGGGAGCATAATGTGACTTTTGTGAGCCTGTCCCCGTGGTCCACTTGGTCCCCTTCATGATTGGTTTTATACTAGTACATGTATGTAGAATCAGCATATTATTTGATATTGTTTATCATAAACTTTCTCCACTCCCAGGGGAGCATAATGTGACTTTTGTAAGCATGTCCCCGTGGTCCACTTGGTCCCCTTCATGATTGGTTTTATACTAGTACATGTATGTAGAATCAGCATATTATTTGATATTGTTTATCATAAACTTTCTCCACTCCCAGGGGAGCGTAATGTGACTTTTGTAAGCCTGTCCCTGTGGTCCACTTGGTCCCCTTCATGATTGGTTTTATACTAGTACATGTATGTAGAATCAGCATATTTGGTATTGTTTATCATAAACTTTCTCCACTCCCAGGGGAGCATAATGTGACTTTTGTAAGCCTGTCCCTGTGGTCCACTTGGTCCCCTTCATGATTGGTTTTATACTAGTACATGTATGTAGAATCAGCATATTTGGTATTGTTTATCATAAACTTTCTCCACTCCCAGGGGAGCATAATGTGACTTTTGTAAGCCTGTCCCTGTGGTCCACTTGGTCCCCTTCATGATTGGTTTTATACTAGTACATGTATGTAGAATCAGCATATTTGGTATTGTTTATCATAAACTTTCTCCACTCCCAGGGGGAGCATAATGTGACTTTTGTAAGCCTGTCCCTGTGGTCCACTTGGTCCCCTTCATGATTGTTTTATACTAGTACATGTATGTAGAATCAGCATATTTGGTATTGTTTATTATAAACTTTCTCCACTCCCAGGGGAGCGTAATGTGACTTTTGTGAGCCTGTCCCTGTGGTCCACTTGGTCCCCTTCATGATTGGTTTTATACTAATGTGTGGAATCAGCATATTTGATATTATATTGTTTGTTATAAAACTTTGTTTACTACATCATACTGCAAAAAAATATACCAGTCAGGATCATTAAACTGCAATGAGTAATTGCATGGTGAAAGAGGATACTCAACACATAAAGTGACACTTTCTGCTGGTAGAGTTTGTTCAATAAAAAAACTTTCAATGTTCCCAGAACCTCCTGATATTATATTAGAAATGAGGTCAAACTATTACAGATAGGAATAATGATCTGCAACATTTATGCAGCGTGTACATGTAAACAGTGTTTCTATTTAATAAAAGCGCTGCATACTATTTTCCAGTAATGACAGCACAGGAGCGTTGTTAGTGCTATTACAATGCGTTATTAGAGGCCCTGTTACAACTGGTAAAGTGGCAGTGATGCTGCAATACACATTGAAATAAATGTTACGACTTCACAATCCGAAAGATGCGACTAGGCTAACTGTTCGCTCTCTGTTTGGCTAACAATGAGCACTTTTAGAAATGCACGTCGACATAGTCAACTGGTACGAGATGACGTCATTTTTTGGCTTTCCATATGCCTCAGGTCCTCACACACGTCCACTATCAGAATCGAGAACCTCGCCACATCCATTTTGCGGTTCTCCTAAATCATAGTCGACGTGCACGTGAGTGACGTCATTTAACCGCTCAAGCTCAGCATGAAGTTCAACCTTTCCCTTTTAAAACACAGTTTTCAGTGACTTTTTCACAAAATTAATGTAAGTTGTACGATGCATTATGTTTATCATATTTGAAATTGCTTTCTGATCTCCAAAATTTATATCGATATATATCCTAACTCGCGTAAAAAGGAATCAAAGCAAGTGAAAGGGCAAGTGTGCACAAGTTGCACTTTCGCATCACCCGACCGGGTCGCCAGGCGATGGTACGCCAGATCTTCCGGGTCGGGCAGCGTGTCATGACCCGCTGGTTATCGCGCTGTTTCAAGTGGACGTACATGTACATACACGTACAAGTCGAGTGAAATCTAAAGTCATCCAATCTGTAGTGAACGAGGGCAGACGACGATGTTGACTCGAGCGATCAGAGGACTGCTACGACGTTCTCGTTCACTACTCCTAAAAGTCTCGTGGCCAGCTGCCACTGTGGCATTTATAGTGTGGCTACTTTGATCAGGCGCTAAACAATGTTTCTGTGTGGTCAGCCGCCATGCACTGGCATTTACAGCAAGGCAACCTTGATCAGGCATTAAAGTACATGTATCCCTGGAATTTTTTTCCTACTGAGTACCCATTTATTACACCTGGGCGGAGAGTAGACAATGTAGATAAAAGCACTTTGTCAGAGGATGCAAGTGCTGCGGTGGGATTTGAACCTGGGACCTTATGGTTCAAAGTCTGGGCACAAATCCACTGAGCTATGCAACCTCTTTATAGGACCCCTCAGAACATGCTCTTGGGTGGAACATGCAGACAAAATACAGAATTAGCATAACGCTTGATATGTATACTGCAAAAGCAAGATGCTCAGCATCAAATTATGATTTCCTTCAGTCAGTCCATGATGTACGTCCTGGGTCCTGTAACACAAAGGTTAGTGATTAATCGTACACTTGATTTTATAATTGATTGTACATTGTAGTCAATGCAATCCATCGTAGAAAAATATTCTACAATCATTGTTAATCTTTGTGTTGCGGGCCCCTGTACTGTGCATGTACCACTTGTTTGCCAACCTGCATTGCCCATTGCCCATCCATATAAAAAATTCTCCTCGAATTCGGAACTGATCGTTTTCTACAATACCCGGTAATAGGCAGTTGCATAGCGTCATCTATATCTAGAAACAATCAATTCCAAGGCACATTGTTCTTATTATTACTATTATTACTCTGGCTTTAACTCAAGCTGCCTTTCAGCGCTCGTGCATTCAAGGAATTACCGGTAACCCTGCCGGGTACCCATTCACCTCACCCGGCCGGGTTGAGTGCTGTGCTCACTGGAAATCAAGTCCGTGATCCATCTTTTTTGGACATCCTTTTTTTTCATCGCCAAAGGCTACCTGTACTAAACCAGTTCACTTGCAGTAAAAGTCATCCATCTCTATATTTTATAGATTGACTGTCATTGCAATGATAAATGTTTCATTAGGGCAATCAATGTCATTAGAAGTATTTGCAACATGCTGTGTTATAACCTTTTATTACAATGTAGGTTGAGGTTAGACATGTTCACACAAGAATACCTTGACTTGAAAAAATGACAAGAAGAAGTTCACCCTTGTTTGGTGTCCATCCTTTTATCTCAAACCAAAAGACTGTATTCTTGCTTCCAATAGTAACAAAAAAATAGCAATTGATCATACATGTAGAACAAAATTTGTTCTACATGTACGGTCGATTGCTAAGCTTTACTTCACTGTTTTTCCCATGGTTTTAGATTTTTTTAATGAAAATACAATACTGCAGATTTATTGGAAAATATTTTTTTTCTCAAAATCATTTTATACATATATATGTGTATTAGAGAAAGTTAAACATACATGTACTCTTTTACACCCCAAATCCATCAAAATACTACAATTCTATTATTGCATGCAGGGTTGGCATCTCTGGTAAGGCTTGTATTGATGTTGTGTGAACTTGATAACCAGCTTGGTAATAACTGTCAGTTTCATCTCTGTTACATGCTGTTTGATAGCCCTATATTTCTTGGTGTCCTGATACAAACATTGCAAATGCCAAGGATTGTTCCACCTGATCTCATGTGATTTATGATTGGGAAGGGGGGGGGGGGGGGTGAGGGGGTTGCAAAGATGTTCTTATTGCTCATGTATATCTCCATGAGGAAGGCAGGATAATGCAGTAGTACTTATTTTCCGTATTTAGTACTGAAAATAGAGAAGAATACTGATGGTTTCATGCAAAATACTGATTTCTTAGTTTCAGTTTATGTGTTGTCCTATGGTATTCCCGTGAAAATACTAATTTCCTCACCAAAATACTGATTTTCAGCCTTGAAAATACTGAAATGTTCTTGTTCAGGTTGGCAGTTCTGATCTGCCACAATGAGCCTCATCCCTTGCAAGATAGGTTTATTTTTATATCAATAGGTTTTGAAAAAGCAAAAAACACAAGAAAAATGTATCCAAAGTTTTTATACTTTAACAGGGATTCTTGTGATCGAGGCGGTTTGAAACAACCTAGAGAGAGATGGGGGTGGGTGCGAGAGAGAGAGAGAGACAGACAGACAGACAATCTAGAGACAGTGGGGGGGGGGGGGTTGAAGGAGGCCTGTTGGGAACTTAAAAGTGTGTGTTGAATCATCAACCATGTATGTAAAAATACATACTGTAGACTGATGATTGATGATATTTGTCACTTTTGGGGAAAGTTAATGAAATAAATCTGTTTAAAGTGATTGGTTAACATTGGTTTGACTTTTATAAAATCTGAGCTAGAAGGTCACTCTTGTCACCTGTGTCTGCGATATGTTACAAAAATGAAGCCCAGAAAAAATTGCGTTCGAAAAAAATTACTTAGTGCTTCAAAACTGAAATATACAGTGACCAGAAACACCATCTTAATTTTATCCCATACACTAATGTGTAATATTTAGGTGTTTATAAGACGCCTATTTACATAATCAGCGTTTGCCTTGTAGTTTTAGATTTTCATTCTCAATAATTGTTGTTTTCAGGTTTATTAGTTCTAACTAATACATGCACTTGTATTGGTTTGAGAATTTTTTAAATCGGCTGCTCACAAAGTTAAACAATACCTTTAACTTTTGATAAGTTTCTGTTCAAGGAGCGGATGAATAGACACCAACCAGCAAAAATAGTTTGCAGACTATACATGTACATGTATGTAGGCCTATAGCACAATAAGATATTTTATTTTGTGCAGGGTTTCGGATATAAGTTTTGGTGGAATTGTAAAACAAAATAATTCATTTTATAATTTATGGCTTAAATTAATTGCAAACAGATTTCACTTCTAAGAAGCTTTAATTGTAATGAAGGTCCTACTTCTTTAAGTTCTTATCTTGAAGAGTTGGAGTAGGATACTCAGTATATAGGGGGCATGCCCCCTTGCAGCCCAGACTGGATCCACTGCTGACTTTAAATGTATTCCTATAATTTACATTATACTTGGCAATACTTCCATCTGACATACAATTATTTCATGCCCCAACTCCACCCCTCCAAAAAATATATATATAATATATACATATATATAACCAAATTAGGAATTACACAGAGATTGCAATATTGCTCATCGTGAATCACTGATGTTTATGGCCAGTTTGAAATGACCTTGGAGTAACCTTGATGAGGATTACTTTAATCATGTTTGCTTTTAATCCTCAATATCGACTCTGCAGTGCAATTATACTAAATACCTACTAGAGATGGAGTTTAGTAGCTCTGCTTTCCAATAGTTTAATGTTCACACAGAATCTGAATAGATTTTGAAATATAGTTTAATTGTGTCTGAAATTTGTTTACCGGTATTATGTCATTTCTAATTTGCTGATATTTTGAGTTTTAATTGAAAATTTTGAAATAATTTTTGCACCATTGGATAGCCTTTGATGCCTGTACTCTTTCAATATTTGAAATAAAAAATAAGCGGAAAGATTACCAAAAAAGAAAGTCGCTTCTTGCCAATCTTGCGGTAACTTGACTATAATGTTACGTACATGTACTCTAATAATGAAAAAGCATTTAGAGTAGACTCTGACCCAAATTGGGCAAATATAATCTTGTGATACATTCAGTAGAAAGAAACGCAGGTTGTATTACATCAAATATTTGTGTTACTGTTTAATATGGTGTAAGTCATAAATTTAAATAATATGAAAATGTTTATGAAATCATCACGGTTGCCTCTTTCTAGATGGAACTTTGTAAAGAAAGTCCCACATTTATTTATTTTTTTGTTATACATGTATACATGCACTAGAATGCCCCTTTAGTGTTCAAATGTACCCAAAAAGGATTTTTTTTAAATTGGGGGGGGGGAATTAATTGAATAATTGAGATTATGAGATAATGATAGATGATGTGTGAACTATAGCTACTACTATGTAGTCCTGATGTCAATTGATTTATAATGACTTGTGTGAATAATAATATTAGCTGGTTATACCTGCATCTGTGAGTAATCGTTTACTAATTAATTTTAGTGTATACTCACCCTGAATCACCAGATATGAAGAATTATGGCCCATTGCATGATTTTATTTGTCAGTTAATTAAAATTGTGTATTAAAGGTCAAGTCCACTTCAGAAAAATGTTGATTTGAATCGATAGAGAAAAATCAAACAAACATAACGCTGCAAATTTCATCGAAATCGGATGTAAAATAAGAAAGTTATGACATTTCAAAGTTTCGCTTATTTTCAACAAAATAGTTATATGAACGAGCCAGTTCCATCCAAATGAGAGAGTCGATGATGTCACTCACTATTTCTTTTGTTTTTTATTGTTTGAATAATACAATATTTCAATTAATAAAAATTTGATAATAAGGACCAACTTAACTTAACCTTAAATTGTTAAAATAATGGTAATTCCAAATGTTTAGGGAGGAATAAAGCAATGTTTCACTTGACAAGGAGGAGAAAATTAGAATATTTCATATAATGAAATACAAAAGAAATAGTGAGTGGATGACGTCACCAGTTTGCCAATTTGTATACCGACCAGGATGTGCTTTGTGAAATTAAGCGAAACTTTAAAATGTCATAACTTTCTTATTTTACATCCGATTTTGATGAAATTTACAATGTTTTGCTTGTAGGATTTTTCTCGTTTTTTTTTCAAATCAACTTTTTGTTGGGGTGGACTTGTCCTTTAAGATTGATCGGCTTGCACTTTATAATGTACAGTCAAACCTTCTTAATAATGGACATACTCGAGGTTATAGTTATAATATTTGTGATGTTTTTTTTAAAATAAAGATATACATTATTTTGGTGATACATGAATATCCATATGACAAGAAATCATGTTTATTCAAATGTTGTACTCCCAAGAACTAAAAAATATTGGATCAACAACTGATTATAAACTGCATTACACATTAGGCGGTTTCAGACCGCCTCGAAGTTCGCCAGTTCAGGTATTCTCTGATCGGGAAATTTACCCCGATCAGAAAATACCAGGTATTTTGGTAATGTGAAAGCAAACTACGCGTAATTTCCCCGAAAGAAAATACCCGCTAAATAGTAGGTACTTGGCGAAATTACGAGAACTTTCGTGGGGATTTTTCCAAGGTCGCAGGTGTTTTGGCGATGTGAAAGCAAATTACGGGAACTTTTATCCCAGCGTCGTTGGGCGCGGCGGCGTGGGTGGCTGCTGGGCTAGTGATTTTGAATCTCCCGCCTTGCCTGCTTATCAGACCACACTGCGCATGCTCGTAACTTCGGGAACTTATCCCGAAGGATGTGTTTCGGGGCGGTGTGAATGCAGGAATAATTAACGGGTATTTTTTAGCTTTAAAAAGTTCTCGTAATTTAACGGGGATTCTTGTGATCGAGGCGGTTTGAAACCACCTATTGAGAAAGGAACTGCACGAGGCAACCTGCAGGGGCAGTTTATAGGGGAAATAAACTCATACATGAACCCCCTACATGTGTTCTGTCATACAATATAGGCCTGCATGTTAATGTTATAATATACAATGTACACTTTGGACTCTTTGAACTGTAGAATCTTTCCCTACATGTATATAAAGGAAGGAGAGTTTGAATACAGGTGCATATATGAAAAATTATTCACTGTATGAGGAAGTGTGTTGAACAATTCACAACTTCTTGAGGTTGAATAGTATTCTTATGCACCCCTTGTCTTCTATTGTTACTGTGATCAATGTAAATAAGGGAGGTGACTCTCGTATATTTACTTGAAATTGCTTCCTCTTGCGGCGTATGTAATACTACACAGGCCTATTTTCATAGTTTTTTATTCAAAGGAATGATATTTCTCGGTTTCTTCAATTTCTTCCTTATCGATCCTCAAGATTTCCTAAGCATTTTCTCTTTATTCGAGCATGTTTTCTCTCAATTATCTGCTTCATTCAAATTATTATGTTTTCAGTTTCACCGTATCACTTTTGCATGCCTGGCTATACTGTGTATGAATCATAGCTACATGTATCTTGCCCGAGTGTGCATGCTCCTAATCACCAACGTTGTGAAAGGAATGAGAATCAGAGGGGGCATTCACACTAATGCATAATGCACGCACGCAGATGTGAAGCATATGTGCAAGAAATATACAATTATTATTTATTTTCTTCTATTGTAAAAGATGGGGATTATATGTCTGGTTATCATTATTATTATTTTGTTTGGCATCACTTGTGTCTGGGAGGCGAAAAGCAAACTGAATCATTATGACCCGCAGGTCTCTCCTCCTGATATAACTGATCGGGAAGTGCAGGTGGACCACTACACCAGGGTTTCCCCCTACTCTTCTACGAATAATGCAGTGGGTTCTTAACGTGCAAAGGTGGTGACTCTCCTCTACACAGGGCCTCCGTTTAACGTCGTTTCCGAGGGACGGAGTGTTTTCCATTGTAACATAGCCTGCATGTATGAAAAATGGGAGAGACTTTTACACACAACACATTGGCTTCAGTCATCCGCTCGGGTTGGACTCGAACCCAAGAACTTTGGTTCGAGTCGACAGGCTGCGAGGCAGATGCATTACCGACTGAGCCAACAACGCTCTCAATAAAAGTGTTTCCTACATGTACCACCGTACTTGTACATGCACATTTATGTGAAGTATGTTTTAGAAACGTGCAATGATTATTATTTTTTTCTAGTGTAAAAAGGGCATATGTTCTGGTGGGACACTGCAGATTGCAGAATATTTCCTGACGGGTTTCCCCCCTTTTGCTTTTCAATTTCCTGACTTTAATATTAGCCTATTACCGGTATAGAGTACAAGTGCGACTATAGATATATTTTGATAGCTGATTTTATTTTGAGAGTTATGAGACAGTATCTCATTGAAATGAGGAAGAATATGGATAGAGTCTTCTTGATTAGCATGAATTGACGAGAATAGTTTTTGCTGAAATTACAGCATGCATGGTATTGTTTAAAATCCAAGCATGAGGGATGAAATTAATATCATCACAAGTTCACAACAGTCATGATGAAGTTTACATTTGCGTTGTCTAGCCATGCATTGCATGCTGTCTCATACCCTTTTCATAAACCCATCCTCCAATTAGCCGCCTAAGAGTAATGCGGATAATTCAATAAAAATTGCGTTCACAAACTCCGAAAATAAGCCGCATTATTTTTACGAGCGCCCGTCCTGAAAAAGGCGGATAATCGTCATGACAACTGGACACGCCCCCTCCGATGCGGTTGTGTTGGAAAAGGGTGACCTTGTGACCGCACCATGGCAATTATCCGCATTATTTGGAAATGAGTTCATAAACTCAAAATCTTGTCCCAATGCTGCGATTATGCGGATAATAGCAGCATCAAAATAATGCGGATAACTCTTGTCCTCCAATTTTACGACCAAATTTATGCTGCTATTAGCCGCATAATTGGGTTTATGAAAGGGGTATCAGTGTCTTGTTTGTCAAGCAATAGGCCTACCATATGTGTGCAGTACATTGTTCCACTCAGGCAAAAAAAAAAAAATATGGGGGCTACTTTTTACATCATACTGGCTATGAAAATCTGAAAATTGGACAAGCTTTAACTCTGTATTGAATGGGGATTTTCCAGGGGCCATTTAAAAAAAAAATTCCATGGCTCTTTTGAGCTTTTCGAGGATATAGTTGCCCCGAGCCACCGTGTAATTTTCCTCAATGGTTCCACTTCTTCCACTCATTCAGCTTCAGTTTTCCCATTGTTTTGAACCAATAAAAAATAATGATAATGTGACTTATGAAGTGCCAAATCCACTCTATGGAATGCTGAACAGACATGATGAAGAATTATGAAGTATTAACGAATATAAACGTTTTAAGAAGATAAATTGTTGAAAGACCTTTCATACACAGATGGAAGATTTAATAGATGTGTTCAGGAAAGGCTATTCAACTATGGTATGCTTGAGCAAAGGATCTGATTCTCTCCCCCACCCCAATCTTTCCACCAAGAATGAATAATACTCATCCATGAACATTTATTTCATTTGTATGAGTGTCTGAGATGTGTTATCCTCATATCACTATAAATGTATCCCCCTCTGTCACATTCCAATTGAATGACTGATGGACACGCATCTGTTTCTCCGAGAACCTCTTGTGTCTCTGCTGCCTTTGTCGTCACGCCAATCGTTCTTTAATTACGGGCCATCTGACAGAGTTATCGTGTGGTAACCTCCTGGTCTGTGCACACCGCATTCGTGCGATCTGGTTGATCGATTTGCTCTTCTGTCGTCGCGTTCTTGGTCCGTGAAGCAGTTTTTGATTGCCATCGCCGATAAGGCTGAAATGTTGTCCCATCATGTCTTCATGTTTGCTTGATATGGTGTCCTTAATGAGCAAATGTCATCCATGAAGAATGTCAAATAAGCCAATGTAAATTCTGTGATGTTTGCAGTACTACCTGAGCCCCCCTTTCATAAAGACTTGTTACAATAACAAATTCACAAATTCTATAGCAAATTTACAATCAGCAAATCATATTGAAGGATTCTGTTATTGCAAATTTGTTATGATACCAAAGTTTATGAAAGTGGGCCCCAGAAGGGTGTCCCTGACTTCACATTGCTGATTATTTTGGCTAATTTGTTGTCATATCACGTCTCCATGTATATTTGTTATGGTGTCCTAAATGAGCAAATGTCTACCATAAAAAAGTAAAATTGGAAATTTTAAGTCTAGTATCATCTGTGGCACACCAGAGTCTTATAAAACAGATGTTAGCGATTGATTGTACGCTCGATTTTCATGATTGATTATACATGATATATTTTCTACAATTGATTTACATTGAATACAATGTACAGTCAATCGTGAAATCGGGTATACGATTGATCGCGAAACTTCATGTTACGGGACCCTGGTCTGAATAAGTATTTGAACGTGTACAGTCATTCCATAACTTACAATATTTTATTGTTTTTTTTCTTCTTTTTGCAGAAACTTTCTAATTTCGTCAGACACACAAGCCAGACGCCATGGGCAATATTCTAAGACTGTTAGCGCGAGAGGAGCCTCCTGATAACCCACAAGTATACATTAATTTTGAAGGTTAGTGATTGATTCATTTTCTTCATGTGGAGCGTTGTGGCCCCCGGGGGGGGGGGGGGGGCACTCGGTATATAATGCATAGTGGGTATGTGCCGCGGAGGGGACCCCCATTTTTGCACTCAAATTTCCGTTCCAAGGCATAACATTTTTGTCTTATTGAGAAAAAGAACAAAGAAAGCCGCTCCAAAGCATAGCATTTTCTTCTTATCGAGAAAAAAGAAAGAAATCCGCTCCAAAGCTTCGCATATTTTTACGCCGTTCTGGTCGCATTGATCCGCTACAATGAGCTGCAATTTTGGTGAAAAGCAGCCGCTGAGCGCTCTCCGGCAATCGCCTCTGCGCGAGCGTACCTGGCGGAGGCCGCGCTATACATTGTAGCTGTATCATGCACGCATGCTGTTCCACAGGGATACATACGCACTCACACGCTGGCGATCTGTTCCAAGGACCCCCCGTTTTCACAACATTGGTAGTCCGAAGCCTATTCCGAGGACCCTCCTTTTTACAATAAGCCTGCTCCAAGGCCCCCGTTTTTTGTCTCGCTCGCGGCACACCCCTACCACTTTTTTGGTCAAGTCCCCCCTGGGGTTGTGGCCCAGTGGATTAGTCTTCTGACTTTGAAACAGAGGGTCGTGGGTTCGAATCCTAGCCATGGCGTAATTTCCTTCGGCAAGAAATCTATCCACACTGCTGCACTCAACCCAGATGAGGTGAATGGGTACCTGGCAGGATTAATTCCTTGAATGCACTGAGCGCTGAAAGGCAGCTCGAGCTAAAGCCGGGGTAATAATAATAATAATTAACAATGTGCCTCAAAAAAGATGATTTCTAGATAGATGATGCTATATAAATGCTTTATTATCATCATCATTTATTTCAGTCTGCAGTTTTCCTCTAATACAATGGTTAACCGACTCTCACGCCACTATGACCTTCCTTCCACTTCTGTCTGCCTTGAGCATCATTCTCATTCAGACCAACCATTTCAATTATTATTTTTTTGTTAGCATTTATTATACATGTAATCAAGTCATTCAAGTGTTAATAGTTCTAATGAATTGAAAGAAAAAGAGAGAAAAAAATGAATTGCAAGGGAGAGGAAAGGAAATACATGTAATACTAGATGAAGTCATGCATGTAGTCATTACATGTAGGTCTTTAATCTATGAGAGAGTGAATATTGCATGTTATGTAAAGAAAAACTTTTTATATTTGAAATCCTTGATTTTGGATATTTGCAATATATGGTGACAAAATTTTGATATATTATTGATAAAATATACATGTATCATCATTTGTTGTAGCCCCATCAGTGGTAAAAGCAGTGGTTGCACAAGGTTTTATATATATATATATATATATATATATTTTTTTTTTATTGGAGGAGGGGGGGGGGCTTGCCCAATTTTGCTACATTGATTACCGGTACCATTGATACTACACCCTATGGGAATTTGAGGGGCTCTCTTTTAAAGTTTTCCAGGGCTCCGTGAGCATTTTTGGGGCGAAATCACCTGAGCCCTTGTGTACATGCAATTTTTTACCCTGGGTGACACTGCTTTTTTATATCAGCCAATCAACGTCAAGGTTCCCATGGAAGTTACCATTGATCGTAATACTGCAGATGGTTAGTTTTGTGAAATGGGGCCCCAGCCCCCTGGTTTTGCTCTCTAAAAGCTGTTAAAAGAAACTTTAATGTTTCATATATATAAAAGTGTTTGGTACTCTTGATTTTACTTTACACAAACTCCCAAAACAAACATGAGTGGCATTTTAACTGCTTATTGAAAAGTAGGGATAAATCTGTGTATGGAAATACCAAGTATGTACAGGATTCGTGAAAAGGACATAGGCCCGGGGGGGGGGGGGCACTCGACCAAAAAAGTGGTGGGGTGTGTGCCGCGGGCGAGACACAAAACGGGGGCCTTGGAGCGGGCTTAATGTAAAAAGGAGAGTCCTCGGAACGGACTTCAGAACGACAAATGTTTGTGAAAACGGGGGTCCTTGGAACGGATCGCCAGCGTGTGAGTGCGTATGCATCCTATGGAACGGTCATGCGTGCATGATGCAGCTAGCGCGGCCTCCGCCGGGGAGCTCTGCGGCCGCTTTTCACAAATTGCAGCATTCAATGCGTTCGGAGCGGCGTAACGAAAAATTTGCGAAGCTTTGGAGCGGTTTTCTCTTCTTTTTACTCAATAAGAAGAAATACTATGCCTTGGAGCGGCTTTCTCTGTTCTTTTTCTCAACAAGGCAGAAATGCTATGCCATAATTCTCCCCACCATAAAAACCTTTAAAGAATCATCTTAAAGCTGTTTGATAATTCATGCCTACTTTACATTTTCCAGTTTATTCTAATAATTTTTAGTTTTAAGAGTGGGGATTAGCAACAGTTGCATATACCTAGGGAAAATATACATGTAGCACATGGGGCATAGTATGTAAAAGGCAAAAGTAAAAAAAAAATAAAGAGAGACAAATATTCAGATTAGGGTTTTAATATAAGTACCAAAGATGCATCTAGTATTAAGTGTTAGGAAGGGCATGATTTCTGTCTGTTTTACTGCCTTTGTTTTTCCTAGAATCGCAACTGATATAAAAAAAATAGCAGAACCCAATAATTAGAAAGATGATAGGAAGTCTCAACTTGACATGAATTACACAAATACAACCTTTACATGGGATGGGTGGGGGGCCAGGGGGGGGGTTAAAGTGTTTTGGACTGTGTTGCCCGATTAAAATTCTTACAAGTTTTTGTTCCTTTTTTTTTAATTTCATCCTGGGATTCATTCTTTTCTTTTTTTAATTTGGAGAAAAAAATATACTTTGATTCATATGTTAGTATTTTAATATGTAAGTGAAAGAGAGAAGGGGTATGATTTCGAGAAAAAAAAAACCAGTAAAGATTACTCATGTACAGTGTATGGGGTGTAAACAAAGAGTTATGCGAGACTTACATGTAGAGTTGCGCTTCAATTCCCAGTTACGTGCGGTATAGAAGGCATCACCGCATTGACCTAGACAGGACGTGCATACTGCATATTAATCAATAAGATTGCATGTTACATATCATGTGAGCTTCAGCATTTAATCATAACTAAAAGTGAACTCCCCTCGATATTATGTGTTTTTGTGAGTATAATTCAAAATCATACATTTTTAAAGTTCAGTCATGAGAGATTTTTACAGTAGTGTTACAGTAATTTTTATTGTCATAAATACAGATTCCTTCCATTCTTTCTTTCTTCTTTCCTTCTTTCTTTCTCTCATTATTGATTGATTAATTAATTAATCCATTCATTAATTCATTAATTAATCCATTCATTCATTCCTACTTTGTTGGTCGTTCTTTCTTTTTTTTCTTCCTATTTTTTTTTCTCTTGATTTTATTTCCTATCACATCTGTATTTCTCTTTCTCCTATCAGATGCACAGCCGACAGAGCAGGAGAGGGAAGTGTTTGAGAGGACGGCTGATATTCTCATAGAACTGGACACC
This sequence comes from Lytechinus variegatus, assembly GCF_018143015.1. NCBI lineage: Eukaryota > Metazoa > Echinodermata > Echinoidea > Temnopleuroida > Toxopneustidae > Lytechinus > Lytechinus variegatus. Next base: position 25,400,554 of record NC_054756.1, on the reverse strand, counting down.
ATTCTACAAGATGTACAGGATTACAAGGGAGCAGGAGAAGAAATCAGACAGGTAGCATTTTAAAATTGGACCATCAGGGTCTTCTTGTGGAGCAGAAGGTCCACAAGGACAATGTTTGTCTACATCACAATTATTTTCTGCCTAGCCTTTAATAGCTGGTGGGCGCATCACGGTCTAGTGGTTCTGACGGTCCCCTTTCAAACAGAGGGTCATGGCTTCACATCCTAGCCATGGCGTGTTTTCCTTCAGCAAGAAATTTATCCACACTGTGCTGCACTTGACCCATGTGAGGTGAATGGGTATGCGGCAGGATATATTCCTCAAATGCACTGAGTGCCAGTGATGGTAGCTCGAGCTAAAGCCGGGTTAATAGAACAGCACTTTGTATCCCCAGACAAAAGGTGGTATATAAATCCAGCTATTATTATTATCATCTTTAATAGACTGTTATTCTGAACTTGGTTTACTCAATAAATTCTGGTCTAAAGTTGTGGAAGTGGGAAAGCTGATGGTGACAGGTACTCTATCTGTAAAAGTAATAGGAAATGTAAATGTAATTTTGAAATTTCAGCTTCCCATAGTTTTAAGTTGACACGGCATTTGCTTTGGCGATAATTGCTCCGGGCTTTATTTCGTCTAAGATGTACAGTTAGGGTTTCAATCGGGTTTGATGTTAAGGTTTAGAGGTTTAGGATAGGTTATAGTGTTAACCCAAGGGTTGAAGTTGGTCGATCCAACTGTCGTTGGAGCTAATATCATGGAGTCAATATTACTTTCTTTCTTGCTTGCTTTCTGTTTCAAAACATGCATTGAAAATGCATAGGTGATTTCTATATTTTTGTCTCACCTGCGAAGCAGAGTGAGACTATAGGCGCCGCTTTTCCGACGGCGGCGGCGTCAACATCAAATCTTAACCTGAGGTTAAGTTTTTGAAATGACGTCATAACTTAGAAAGTATATGGACCTAGTTAATAAAACTTGGCCATAAGGTTAATCAAGTATTACTGAACATCCTATTAGAGTTTCATGTCACATGACCAAGGTCAAAGGTCATTTAGGGTCAATGAACTTAGACCATGTTGGAGGGATCAACATCGAAATCTTAACCTGAGGTTAAGTTTTTGAAATGTCATCATAACTTAGAAAATATATGGACCTAGTTCATGAAACTTGGACATAATAGTAATCAAGCATCACTGAACATTTTGTGCAAGTTTCAGGTCTCATGATTAAGGTCAAAGGTCATTTAGGGTCAATGAACTTTGGCCGAATTGGGGTATCTGTTGAATTACCATCATAACTTTGAAAGTTTATTGATCTAGTTCATTAAACTTGGATATTATAGTAATCAAGTATCTCTGAATATCCTGTGCGCGTTTCAGGTCACATGACCAAGGTCAAAGGTCAATGAACTTTGGCCGAACTGGGTGTATCTGTTGAATTACCATCATAACTTTGAAAGTTTATGGATCTGATTCATGAAACTTGTACATAAGAGTAATCAAGTATCACTGAACATCCTGTGCGAGTTTCAGGTCACATGATCAAGGTCACAGGTCATGTAAGGTCAATGAACTTTGGCCATGTTGGGTTTTTTGTTGAATAACCATCATATCTCTGTAAGTTTATTGGTCTAGTTCATAAAAAGTGGACATAAGAGTAACCATGTATCACTGAACATCTTGAGCGAGTTAGAGTAGTATTCAAAGTCAGCACTGCTGCTATATTGAACCGTGTGGTGCAGGTGAGACGGCCAGAGGCATTCCACTTGTTATAAAAAAAGGGCAAGTAAAGATTCAACTATGGTAGGTGACATTTTATTTATAGGTAGACAAACATATGTAACATTTGGCCATGTGGATCCTCCCTTAGACCATCATTTGCAAATTTTAAGACTACTTTTAATAATTGCATTTATATGTATATAAGAATGTATATACATGTTGGCTTAGAATGGGATACCAGAGGCAGAAATATTGCATAAATCGAGGATGAGTACAATATTGGCCCTAAAGAACTGATTATTACCCAACTTGTTCGCTAACAACCCAATCTTCAGTTGGCAGAAGTTCTTGAAGTTTCCTTGAATAATATCTCTGGATCCATCTCCATAGGTACAGTAATCACTTTTTAAAATAACTATGGCTTACCTGACCTTGAACCAACATTTCAACTTCCCAGGCTTCCTTTTTACTTCCTGTGAGGTCATAGGAGGTTAGATACAATACTTGGACAGGAAGCCTCTAAAGGCAGTAGGTTGTCTATGTATTTTTGTATTCGTGTCTTCCATGTTTCATGTCTTGGGGAAGCATGAAGTCTTCAATGAAAAGTTTAGCAATCTATCTTTTATGTTGCTTTATATGATGCATTTTGAATTATTTTTTTTTTTTGGGGGGGGGGGTTGGTGGCGGGCGAGGAAGAAATAATTGATGCATTATACTTACACCACTGTTGAAGGGCGAGTATGGCATATATCAGTGTATGTTTTACATTTGTTTAAATGCAAAAATACACTGAAAAATCAAAATCATAGTACTTCCTATCAAATAATTTTTCATTTCATGTATTTCCCACAATCGAAATACAAAACATATAACTCATTCTTAAATAGTAATAATAATTTCATGATTAATAAATGCGGATAAGAAAGGGAACAACCTAGAGCCTTACATTCAAAATGGAGGAAGTAAAGCAAGAGCATGTTGTGAATATGCCTTTAAAACTGTAAATCATGGATGAAATGATAGGAAATTCAAATGTTATCTCTCTCTATCCCTCACTCTTTCTTTGAACTATCCATTTATCTCTTTTCTCGCATTCCATCTTACACTGCAGGCCATCACATCGCCGCGAGACAACGACCTTCAACAGAACGCCTGGGCTGCAGTGTGCCCTCTGGTGGCCAGACTCAAGAGGTACTACGAGTTCTCGCTCAAGTTAGACAAAGTCAACCAGGAGCTCCTCAACGCACTGTGCATCGGCGCAGACTCCCCCGTGCAGCAGCTGGAACAGAAGCAAGCGCTCGCGAAGCAGTTCGCCCAAGTCCTCCACTTTACGTTAAAGTTTGATGACCTCAAGGTACGACCAAATCTTGTTTACTGTATTCTGAATTCAGGGGAGCGTTTCATCAATATTTTTCCTTGAGTTTGATTGGCTTAGAAGCACAGGTGTCAAATGAACTGTTAGTATGGTCACTGTTGTACAAAACATCTGACAAGTCCTTTAATGAAACGCCTCAAGTGACAATAAAATTCAGGTCCCCGCTTTTGAATTCAGGAGAGCGTTTCCTGGAACGACTTGTCAGATGTTTCATCAGAAAAATCCTATTTTATCCGACAGTTACCATAGAAAGAGTGCTCAGCCAATCAAAAACAAGAAAAGTTGCCAGGGCCAAATCTTATAAAGGGTTGATCCTATCAATCAACCTCAACTGTGTGGAAATCCATCAGTGTCAGTATTTTTTCACAGAAAACTTAAACAATATCCTATGTTGCTTTGCTGTCTGTAGTTGTGGTTGATTGAATCAATCGCAAGTCTTTGTGAGACGAGGCCCAGGGCCCCTTTGGAAGACGGGCCAGGGGTCTGTTGCACAAAGAGTTGCGTTTAAACACAAATAAAAAAAAATCAATCGCAAGTCCCAAATGCACGCTGTTGATTGGTTGAAAATCAAGTTGCACATGATTTTTAGAGTTGCGATTGATTGCAAATCTTTCGGCAACAGGCCCCAGATCTGACAACTTTTCGGTCAAAAAATGTTGATGATATGCTCCCCATACTAAGCACCATTGTCGTGAAAGTAACACAAAAACTGAATATGGATCACTGAAATAGACAATAACAGTAATATCCAATAAAGGCAATAAGAGCAACATTTCCTGCCTCTACGACATCAACAATATTGCTTACATTAACCATACTGGAAGTAGCAGCAATAGCAATGATTACCCAACATGAACAGCAACGACATCAACAATTACAGCAAAAAAATTTGATGAGGTCATTGAGGCTTAGTTTGTTATTTATTTGTCAATTTCAATTGTATAATTCATTTGCAATTGTACTATAATCATAAACATCACCTTCACTGAGATAGATTATACAACCTCGGTCATAATTTGTCATAATTTTGTTTGTGTATTTGCAGTGTTGGGCCTGCAGAGACATGAATAAGTTTTTATCACGGGTATTGTAAAGTTCATGCACTGGCACATGAGAGTACAGTAATATCACTTAAAGAAGAAAATGCAACTGATGGATTAAAATTAAACAAGACCAACACTTAAAGTTTCATCAGAATCGGATGGAAAATGAAAAATTATGACGTTCCCTTCACAATTTTTCTAAATATTGTCATAAAAACATGAAAGAAATAGTGACTGTATGGCCTTATTGACTCCCTCATTTGCTTACAGACCACGATGTGAATATTAATTGTTAAAAAAAACCTTACAAATTGTATATAAATCTATTTATTTTATTTATTTCGTTTTATTTATACAGGGTAGCCCCATCAGTAGTCATGTACTGTTTTCCAGGGGGCCCTGTAAACAAATGTTTACAATATGACAAACAAGCAAATTACATAAGGAAAAACAAACAGAACATGCAAAATAATCAGAAGTGAATACATGGAAAAAAGATGATGGTACATAGGTACCATGTAGGGAAGTAACGTTAATTCATCTAGATTTCAATCAGCATTATTTACAATACAGGAAAAACAACCCCCCTACATTTCAATTATTTAAATTAAGGTTAATCAGTGTGATTCAACTTCAATGATTTTATTTCCTGTGCTATGCTAGTCTGGTTTTTATATATTTGTTCAAATCAAGTAATAATGATAATAATTGGCTGTTATATAGCGCTTTATCAATCTCTTGACTGCTCAAAGCGCTTCACAATTATTATTACCCAGTTACTGGTTTCATAGCTTTTTTTCTGCAGCCTGTTACATGTAGGTGTACATTTGCACAGCTACATGTGAATGTATATGTACTTAATCACATGGTCATAGATTAATATATATTTGTGGTTGCTACCCTTGTTCATAATTGACAGTCTGTGGTTGAGTATATTTTTAGTTTTGGTATCAAGGCCCCAAAAGTAAGTGTTAATTGAAATGCATAATTAGATTATTTGAATGTGTATTCTCTAAGAACAGTTATGACATGAAGGATATGAAAAGTGAAATGAATAAATGAATCAAAATTTTCACAAAATATAACAGTTGAAAAAAGACTCAATCACCCATTTACTCCTTTGTGAATGTGGCATTTTAGATGATACTAGAGTTTGATTCACATCAATTGACACTTTACATGAACTTAATAGCTTTGCATATCAATCTTTACTCTCTTTGTCGTCATCCTTCTCTTCATCATCATAATCACCATCGATATATTCATCATCAATTTTCATCATCATCATCATCATCACCATCATCATCATCACCATCATCATTATCATCATCATTATTATCATCATCATCATCACCATCATCATCATCAACACCATCATCATCATCATCACCATCATCATCATCATTATCACCACCACCACCATCATCACCATTATCATCACCATCATCATCATCATCATTATCATCACCACCACCACCATCATCATCATGATCATCATCATCATCACCACCACCACTTTTGGCATCATCATCTTCCTCCTCGTCATCATCACCACCACCATCATCCCCATGACCACCACCATCTTTTTCCTCATCATTCTCCTCACCACCACCACCGTCATCATTACCATCAATCGTTCAGATCCGGACCACAACAATAGACAAAGTTCATTGTGTTATGTTCCGTGTAGAGGATTGTCTGAAAACTCTGCTTACTGATAGATTAGTCAGAATACATGTGTATGTGGAATTGACAATATGTAAACAAAACATGGACAAATATATCTACATTTTGGTATTCATGGGTAAATACCTGACCATAGAAGCCAGGGTCGTATCGAGGTCAGACTTCTAGTTTGTTTTTATTCCTTGTTTACATTATGAGGGAATTACTGTTGATCTACATTCAAAATTGCTAGAGCCCCTAATCATGGATGATGACTTAAATTTGCATTTGAATGGATTCACTGATAATACCAATGAGGTATATATTTTGAACAAGCCAGTCACGACATGTGGATCAAAATTTTGAAGAAAAAAAATGATTGAGCAACAAAAATTGTTAAACTTTTTGTAAAAAAATTGACATACTATTCAGAGAGTGCTGCATATTTTACTCTTTACCTATTCTTATATCGCTTTTTTCTTTTTGTTCATGTGCATTTTTTTTTTTTGGGGGGGGGGGGGAGGAGGCTCTGTATGTGTGATTTTTTTTATTCCCATGTATATGTTAATTTCCCACATGCTAGGTCTGACACTTCCTTATATCATTGAGAGTGCACTGTGCAGAAAAGAATAGCACCAAACCCAGGGCCCCGTCTTTCAATGAGTTACCAATCTCAACTGTATGGAAATCCAACAATATAACTTTTAAAAAGGAAGTTTGCTCAATGTCTTTTGTAAACAGAGGAGCACACTAAAATTTCAAGAAAACTATGAATATATAGCATATCTAGAAATATTTTTAACAAAACATACATTTCAGATGTTGATGTTACTGGCTTTTTCCATAGAACTTGTGATAGATTGGATCAATCGCAACTCTTTGTAAGATGGGTCAAGATCGCTAAATCTGTAGGTGGTTTGTATAGTTTGTCTTTCCCCAAAATTCTTATTTGTTTGCATGTTGAAACATACCAGTCTTTCTTATATTGGTCGTATAATATGTGCCTGTAATCTTTTTAAATTGTGTTACCAGTCTGTCTTTAATTCATCTTTGTATTTATTATTTATTTTCTTTTCTAGATGACAAATCCATCAATACAGAACGACTTCAGTTACTACAGACGGACGTTAAGCAGAACAAAAATGGCAAACCAGGTTGGTATTATCTACCTTCTTCCCTGTCCAAATATATCTGGTTACCACTACATAGGAACTTACTAAGAGTACATGGTGTACCTCTAGACTCAAGTCATGTGATGAATCGAATTGGTAATGGGGACCATGTTTAAAATATACTTGAATTTACAAACAACTTATTCCCTTTCTTGGGTGGTACTAAATCCTCAGTCATTTTGATTCCAATCATCTACAGCTGAATTATAATCTTTTTAGATTGAAATCTCACTTCTACCTATTATCTGTATTGAAATTTCAATACTTTAACCCTATCTAGGCCGAGGTATTTTGGTAGTTCCTATGGCGGGGGGGGGGCCTCCCAGGCCCACCCCCCAAGATCTCGGCCGTTCACCGCGCGATCGCGGTTGCCTGGGACATAATCTACAAGATTGTATAGTAATTTATATCATGCGAATCGCTATTAAGTGATTATGCTAACTTATGCGTAATTAGTATGCGAAATCATACTTTTTCTTCTAACTCCCTAAAGCTCCAAATGTACTAATTTTTTGGTATAGAAACTCTTTGTGGTGTCCTTAGCAAGAGTACATGAAAAAAAATGTGATATCAAATCATTTTCTTATGTATTATATTGTTTTTTGCAATTTCTTATGTATTTCTTTGTTTTTTGACCTTTTGTTTTTCATTGTTTTTTCAATGAAATTTGTTGGGGACTCTTCTGTGATCATAAAAATCATAAAATGAATATATTTAGACTGGCAAAACTAAAAATAATCATACATTTATGAATTTTGGTTGAAAACACAATTTGCATTGACTTTGTACACGAAATCACGTTTTTGAGCAATTTTCGGTCTGACATGCACTTACATAATGTTGCGTAATTTCGGAACCACATACCCGGGTGACGCAAAATTGGTCTCAAAAGTTGCGCAAGACTTGAAAGTAAAAACTCAGTGAGCGGCGTGGTCAAAAAAAATTGCGCGGCAGAAATATCGCGTGATTCGTTGAGGGGGGCCTCCCCCCCCGCCTAGATAGGGTTAAAAAGTGATAAGGGTTATGGGAATTGCACCTCCATTATGGAAGAAAATAGGAAGTTTGGGGTTATTTCATTCAGCATAAGAAAGGGTCACCGGTCTTGCATAACGTTGTTCATGAAGTTTGCGTAACTAATGCAAACAGATTTGTGAAATAGTCTCATGGTTCAAAGGATAAACTCGTAGAACTCGTCTACAATGGTAGCTTACTAAATCAAGGTGGCAGCAAGTTTTTGAGGACAATGGTCCAGCATGTTCACCATCTGTGATTATTTTATAGACATGTATATAGGTGAATCTACTGTTAAAACAATTTTTTTTATCAAATGTTATATTTATTAACACTATGAAAATTTCATTTATTCTGAATTTTCAGCCTGATCCGAATAGGGTAGCAGTGAACAATGAGATGGCCAATAAGATGTCTTTATTTTACGCCCATTCCACACCTATGCTCAAGACTATTGTAGATTCAACGATCAAGTTTGTATCAGCGGTACGTATCATTGTCTACAGCACACCAGGGCCCTGTCCTACAAACAGTTGCGATTGATCCAATCAACCACGACTATGGAAAGCCATCACCGCCAACATCTAAAATACTTGTTTGTTCTGAATGTCTTCTAGACATGAATGTATACTCATGCATTCATAGTTGCCTTTGACAATTCGGTGTGCTTCTCTTAGTTTAAAAAGGACGTTACCCAAATTTCTGGTCGGAAAAATTTTGACAGTGATGGACTTCCGTTGAGTTTGATTGGATCAATCGCAACTCTTTGTAACACAGGGCCAAGGTACACAAATTTACAAGGGATTGCATTTTTACCATTCGTATCTCTTTCGTTAACACTGACCTGACAATGATACTAGTGCTTTGATGATAATGGGCCTTGTTATACACGTAGGCAAGTAGAATGTTTCGTAACAGCTTTATATAGAAGGGAGTCACCCTTTTTGTGATTTATTTTTCAATCGAAATCATGTGCTGTATGTAATGTCATGTAGGGGTTCAATTTTATGTCGGGGGGAGGGGGGGAGGGCCATGAAATGAAAGAGGACCAAGGGGGTTAGTAAATGAAGTACATGTCAACATATCCTGACATCCCATTTACCACTTGCAATTACACAGCCTCCATCACTCATGATTTTCAGAAAAGCATTCAAAACCCATCTTTTTTGTAGTTTTACGTTTATACATGTGTATAGCACCAAGGGAAATTTATATTGGGGCTCAGGGCGATTTCGCCCCCCCCCCATGCTAAAAAAATACCTGGGTCCTGTGACACAAATGTTAGTGATAAATCGTACGTGTGATTTTCACGATTAATTGTACATTATAGTCAATGCGATCAATCGTATTTCAAAAATTCTACGATGATTGCTAAGCTTTGTGCTATGGGCCCCTGGAATATCCCCATTCATTGTTGCAATTTTGCAGATTTAGGCCCCCGAAAATAAGTGACTAATTTTTTGCCTGAAAAGCGTTGGAAGAGTAATAAGTAATGATAAGTTCTACAAAGTGCAAGTTTTTCGTTCGAAATGTAGCCTTTGTGACCACCAAATGTTTCTTTGAAGCTTTTTAATCGCATTTTGTGTTTTTTTTTTTTCTTAAATATTTCAGAATAAGGAGGTCTGGTGCGAGAAGACTACAGATGTCCTCAGTACGATGGCACAGATATGTAGAGTCATGATAGACAACCCGTGAGTTTGTTTTTCGATTAAGTTTATCACATTTTTATCGCATTCTTTGTGGTCTAGCGGGTTACGACGGTTTATTTTATATTGGTCTAATAATGCCAATCCATCCAATTACCAACTCGTCAACTATCTTTCGGTCTGCCATCAGTTCGTCCGCTATCCACACGGTCTAATTGCCGTTTCGTCCACTCACCATTTCGTCTAATAACCAGTTGGTCTAATAGCCATTGAGTCCATATAACATTTGGTCTGATTATTTAGGGTTTATTGGGCGAAATGAATGAAAATGGAGCGTTGTGGCCCAGTGGATTAGTCTCCGGACTTTGAAACAGAGGGTCGTGGGTTCAAATCCCAGCCATGGCGTAATTTCCTTCAGCAAGAAATTCATCCACTGTGTGCTGCACTCGACCCAGGTGATGTAAATGGGTACCGGCAGGAAGTAATTCCTCAAAAAGCTGTGTGCGCCTTAATCGGTTGCCTATAGCTTAGCCGGGGTAATAATAATAGCAGTGCCTTTTTAAAGCGCCATGAGCACCGCAAGGTGGACCTGTGTGCTATATAAATAGCCACCATTATTATTATTATTAAAATTAAATGGATATTAAAACCAATGGGTTATGAGACAAAATGGTCATCAACAAACTGGCGATTAGATGAAGTGATGATTGGACCAAATGGTTGTTAGGCGAAATGTTGATTGACGGAATGGCATTAGACTAAATGAAGGTAGACTACATGTATGTGGTGAGTAGACGAGTTGGCAGACGAATCAGCAGAATCCAATGAAATTACCACCAAAGTGTATCAAACAAAAAATGTGTGCCGACTGCCAAACAGCTCTGGAAGAAAATGCGTAATTGCTGAGAAATGAGCAAGATAAGCTCGAAATTCCATCAAGTGAAATAATTGTTTGATGCAAGTACTGTCTTTTACCTTTGAGTATCGCTAAATTTTCACCAGCATGTACATGTATGCGTCACTATTAGCTACAGCCGGGGTAATAATATGATACCAAGTATCAAAGCGCAGTTGAGTATATGCACATACATGTAGTAACTGCGCTTTATAAATTATTACGCTTTTGTAATATTGTAATTTTCAATGATACTTGAGTATAGTTCAGATTACTGACCATTTACCAAAGTTTTAGACAGGCTTGAATGGGATTCCCAGGTCTGTACCAACATAACAGATTCTGCTTGCAGTTTCCTATCCATTGTCACTCAAGATTTAGGCAATATATCAATTTTAGTTTTATTTCCAATTCTCTCAGCAGGTGATCTATAATCACCTACTAGTCATGATCTTGAATCATTCATAAATCATAATTAGTTCTTTAATCACAGTAATTCCAAGTTTTAAAAGCCAATTAAGCAACACCTATAAATCCCATTTAAGAAATTTTTGACACTCGAAGACAAAGCGTCATTCCAAGTTAGTGCTATTAGTAGCTTGCATTACTCTGAAGGTCATTTTTTTTTTGCCGTAGCACAGGAAAATAATTTGGGTGAGTCGGGCTGAATTTAATTTGAAGATATGATATGAAAGATCTCTTCGACTTAGACCTATTTTTTGTATGGAGATCAATGATTGTTGTGGAACAAGTGCCCTTAGATTATGTTATGGGTGATATTCTACCATTTACCAATTCTCATCAAGTACATTTGAAAACATGTTGAAAAATATATAAAACTCAGGATTGGTCAGCTAATTTTTATTTTGTTAAATTTGATGCAAAATTTAAAAGTCAGGAGAGTTTATGAGGGTCAGTCGGGCTACAGCAAACAAAGCTTTTTTTTTTGCCTAAGTGATTACCACTGTGTAAACAAGTGTAATCATAATAGTACAAGAAAAGTGGTCCCAAATTTTCTTTTTCTGCTGTCCTTCCTATTCCGTGGCCTTTGTAGCGTGCTTAGGAGAAAGGAAGAAATTACATATTATTTATTAATTTGACATTTGGATAATAAGCATAAAAAAGAAGTGACACCTAATTCAGGGCTCGACACTAGCGGCGGTCCGACGGTCCCAGACCGGTAAAAATCGCTGTTGGGCCAGTAGATTTTTAGAAATTGGAAGATTTACTGGTTCGACATGACCAGTACAAAATATTGTCGGGCCAGTAATTTTTCGAAAAATAGCAAGATTTAAGGGTCCGACATGACCAGTAATAAAAACCATTGTTGGGCCAATAACTTTTCCAGAAATGGTCAAATTCACAGCAAACCATTTCCCCCCGTTAATTCTGCAATTCACACACAGAATACACATAGAATGAATCGCACGTGTTACTAGAGTACTATACAGCATGCATACAGTGTACATGTAGTCAGCCACACAATCCACATGGTGAATTCTCCACTGGCCGCACGAACGAAGCCTGGCTAAACTCTGGCAGAAATCTCTCACAGAACTGTCAAAATTCACGGTTCATACTCATGAAAGGCTCTTATAATGTCCATATTTCCTAAAAATTGGAGTAACTCTGTCATCTGTAAGCAGTAAAAGGGTAAATTTTCACTTCTGTTTGGTTCAAACAGATCGGGTCTCGGGTGGTATCGTCTGAATACATATTAGCCCCACATATGCATTTATGTGTGTTGATACACTTGGTTTCTGACTTTCTTTCGTAGCTATTTTAATTGAGCCAAAAAAGAAACAAATTATTTATGATAATAGTTTTAGCTTTCTTCCTCTGTTTTCTTCCTGTTTTCTTTCCTTCTTTCTTTTCAATCTTTTAATTTTTTTTCTCTATTTCTTTCCTTCCTTCCTTCTTTCCTTCTTTCTTTCCTTCCTTCCTTCTTTCCTTCCTTCCTTCTTTCCTTCCTTCTTTCCTTCTTTCCTTCCTTCTTTCCTTCCTTCCTCCTTTCCTCCCTTCTTTCCTTCCTTCTTTCATTCCTTCTTTCCTTCCATCCTTTCTTTCTTTCCTTCCTTCTTTCCTTCCTTCTTTCCTCCCTTCTTTCCTTCCTCCTTCCTTCCTTCCTTCCTCCTTCCTTCCATCCTTTCTTTCTTACTTTCCTTCCTTCTTTCCTTCCTTCTTTCCTTCCTTCCTTCTTTCCTTCCTTCTTTCCTTCTTTCCTTCCTTCTTTCCTTCCTTCTTTCCTTCCTTCCTTCTTTCCTTCCTTCCTTCCTTCCTTCCTTCCTTCCTTCCTTCCTCCTTTCCTCCCTTCTTTCCTTCCTTCTTTCCTTCCTTCTTTCCTTCCTTCCATCCTTTCTTTCTTACTTTCCTTCTTTCCTCCCTTCCTCCTTCCTTCCTCCCTCCTTCCTTCCTCCCTCCTTCCTTCCTTCCATCCTTTCTTTCTTACTTTCCTTCCTTCTTTCCTTACTTCTTTCCTTCCTTCTTTCCTTCCTTCCATCCTTTCTTCCTTCTTTTCTTCCTTCCTTCCATCCTTTCTTTCTGACTTTCCTTCCTTCCTTTCTGACTTTCCTTCCTTCTTTCCTTCCTTCCTTCTTTCCTTCCTTCCTTCCTCCTTTCCTTCCTTCTTTCCTTCCATCCTTTCTTACTTTCCTTCTTTCCTTCCTTCTTTCCTCCCTTCTTTCCTCCCTCCTTCCTTCCATCCTTTCTTTCTTACTTTCCTTCCATCCTTTCTTTCTTTCTTACTTTCCTTCCTTCTTTCCTTCCTTCTTTCCTTACTTCTTTCCTTCCATCCTTTCTTTCTGACTTTCCTTCTTTCTTTCTTTCTTACTCTCTTCGTTTCTGTCTTGCTTTCTTTTTGTCCTTCATTCCTTCGTTTTACGGGGGGGGGGGGTCACGAAAGGCTAGAAAAATAAACTTGCGCCTTTTTTTTAATGTTTTCTTTACTTTTTGGGACCAGTAGATTTTAGGTTCTGACCAGTAAAAATTTGAAAAACTGGGTATCTACTGGTCCGACATGAATAGGTTGGACCAGTAGAAAAAATGGGTTAGTGTGGAGCCCTGTCTAATTGCTAACTTCAGTTTTGCCGTCATCATATTAAGAAATTTGTAGCTTGCTCCAAAGTAAGCAGCACTAGGATAATAAGTATCGTAGAAAAAGAGATGTACCTAATTTCTAATCTCTGTTTTGCAGTTGTCCTATTCAGTGACTTTCTAGGCTTGCTCCAAAAACACTATGATAAAAAGTAGTAGTATAAAAAGAGAGTGGTACCTATTTTATAACTTCTGTTTTGCTGTTGTCCTTCGTAGTGACTTTGTAGCTCACTTCCAAAGAAAGGAACACTAACATTAAAAGTAGTAGTATAAAAAGAAAGTGGTACCTATTTTATAACTTTTGATTTGCTGTTATCCTTCGTAGTGACTTTGTAGCTCACTTCCAAAGAAAGGACCACTAACATAAAAAGTAGTAGTATAAAAGAGAGTGGTACTTATTTTATAACTTCTGATTTGCTGTCGTCCTTCGTAGTGACTTTGTAGCTCACTTCCAAAGAAAGGAACACTAACATAAAAAGTAGTAGTATAAAAAGAGAGTGGTACCTATTTTATAACTTCTGTTTTGCTGTTGTCCTCCGCAGTGACTTTGTAGCTCGCTTCCAAGAAAGGAACACCGTTCTATTTTGCCTGCGTGTCATGGTTGCACTTATCATCCTCTATGATCATGTTCATCCCGTCGGAGCCTTTGACAAGAGCGCCCCCATCAACGTAAGTTTTTTTTCCAATATTTTTCTTTAGTCTCTGGTTAATGATAAACAAGTATTGATTTGATATCATGCTTTAAAGCAGATACGAACCAGCAGCCTTGATTGTAGTCTTGTTATGTAACCTCACTTGAATGATAATGTCCTTAAATTCACTACTTGATACGTTTATACAGGAGTTATTATGTTACAAAGTATGCTCTCCTGAAAATCATTTGTTTCTCTATACAAATAGATTATATGCAAATTTCTACCGGAATTAGTAATAGTTTTATCTCAAAAGGTATAGTTATCACCTCGGAATGGTCAGCTTAGTCCATGCAATTCATTGTTGCTTTTCTTTTTGTCTCACAGGTTAAAAGTTGTGTAAAAGTACTGAAAGAGCAGGAACCAACAGAGGTTGAGCACTTACTCAATGCACTGAGGTGAGTGCTTTTGATCACAACTCATCACCCCCTCTCATCTACATTCAAACATTTTGATGTGATAGCATATGTGACAAACAACCCGAAAACCACAAATAAGTCACCAGGGAAGGTTCTCTGTTAAGAGCCAAAATAGTAAATTGGTCTTCATAAAGCCCAAATTCAAAACTGAGCTTGTCTGAAGGGGTACTTCTTCATCTTTATACAGTAAAAATTTCGAGTTGTATAAAAGTTGAATAGAAAAGAAGATAGAATAATTTGTTTGACACAAGTTTTTGCAGACTGCTGGAAGTTTCATTGAAATTGCACAGTGTGCAATCTCATGCTTGGGCGAACACAAACTTCTAAATTGTTTTCTCCTTATTTTCTGAAGCTTTCGCTTTGTTTTCTCTGCATTCAATCAAGTATTTGAGTGAGTTGTTATTGATCAAGTTTAACCAATCATTTATCAGTTTAAAAAGATATGCTTGTTTAAATTCAATAAAAATCTCAAAATTCATTTTGGGTGACTTATTGTTGGTTTAGGTGTGGCTGGTCACATATTGGTCTGCTCAAACATTTTGGCCATGCAAAAGATGAGGATTGATTTCTGTTTTGACATCTGTATTGTTCATTTATAATTTATCAAACATTTGCATGGAGTATGTTATCTTATGGTATGTAAGTAATTATGAAATGAGATGAGTTCTATTTTTGTGGGAAAGCATAGATAATCATAATCATCCTCATCATGATTTCATTGTAATGCCTCTGCTCAGTTTAGGTAGTGCTGGGGGCATTATGTTATTGTGAAGGAGCAAAATTAAAATGAAGTAATAAAAAAAATCTAATTATGTCATTCATGCATTCTTCAATCCACCAAGCTGTGGTTTCTTTTTCCTTTTTTAGAAATTCATTTGTGAAGAAATGCTAACTGGGGCTTTGCAACACAAAACATTGCAGTTGATTTGAGAAAAATGTAAAATCCACTTTCAAGTCAGTCAAACAACCAATCAGTAAGGCCTGTATTCTGAACACGAGTTGGAATTGAACCCTGGTTTGAAGTTGTGGTTTAACTATGGAGAGCTAATTGGAGCACGAATCCCTAACAGTACACATTCAATTTATTAACTCATATAACACCCAAATTGTTCATAATTGTCTGGGAATGATAAATTAAGCATTTTGAAGTATTTTTCTTCATTATGAAAACAAAATATTTAACATAAGAAATATACAATAGAAACAGAATTTTTGAATTTTTGGCTCCACAAAATTTTAGCACAGAGTTAGACCTGACTTCAGAATACAGGCCTAAGAGTTTGCGTTTTGGGACATAGACATTCAGGGAACCTGTTCAAGGAATGCTACATCTTGTACAGTCATTTGAAGTGACTGTCTAGTTCATTTTTATTACCTGGCTGTTAACTCAAAAAATGATAAGTAATGGACATTTCATCCTATTTGTTTTCAGGTACAACTCAAAGCACCTCAACGATCAGGATACACCAAATGGAATCAGAAAAGTGCTGCTCGTATCGTAGGCGACGTCGCCTTCGTAATCGCCCTCGACGGCGTCATCGATGACGTCATCATCACAGTTTCTATTTGTACAAAGCCCATTCATTCCTTTTTAGTATCCTCTGTATATACGTCTTTTTTTGGAGTGGAGAGGAGAGGAAAAATTTGAAAAATGTAGATGAAATATTAGTCGCAGAGAGTCGCATCTCAGGAATTTAATTTAGAATGTAGATCAGCGTCCAGGGGCCTGTTTCTCAAAGAGCTGCGTTTAATTGCAACTCGAAAAAATCGATCGCAGCTCTTGAATATGAGAGTTTGATTGGATGAAAAGCAAGATGCGGTTGATTTTTAGGGAGTTGCGTTTGAATGCAACTCTTTCTGTGACGGGCCTTAGTTAATGGAAGACAAGACAGGATAAGGAAATGTTTTCTCTCTCTCTCACTCACTTAAAGGGGAAGTTCACCCTGAAGAAAACTTTGTTGTAAAAATAGCAGAAAAAATAGTAAAAAATATTGGTGAAGGTTTGAGGAAAATCCGTTAAAGAGTAAGAAAGTTATTAGAGTTCAAAGTTTTGGATTTGTGACGTCATAAACGAGCAGCTGCCCCATGTGTTATGTAATATAAAATGCATGAATTTCAAATTTTTATGGTTCCTGATAACTTAATTTTGTTTTCTATTCATGATCGGGTGTGAAATGATTTGTCTATTGATATACAAAAGGTACAGTGAAAACCATTCTCAATTTTCTGAAAAAATTACATCTCATCGATTTTTTACCATTCGCTATGTAGGAATGCTGCTCGCATATGACGTCACAAATCAAATAATTGAAATTCTAATAACTTTTTAATTATTTCATGAATTTATCTCAAACCTTTGCCAATATTTTCTATTATTTTTTCTGCTATTTTTACAATAAACTTTTTCTCAGGGTGAACTTCCCCTTTAATGCAAGGTCTTTTTACAAGATAATTAATTACTGCACAAATTGGAAATGCAGTGTGAAATACCGTAGCTTCTTCTTAACCTAGCTGTTGCAGTGGTGTGATACAAACTTGACAGATTGACCCTGAGAACTTTAAATGGGTCGCAATGAAATTTTGTGTCTTCGGATATCTGTGACGCCTTTCCAAATTTGTCCTTCATTACTGCTATGAAGCCCACACCACATTACACAATCCACCTGCATCAGTATGCTAGAATTACTTAAGTAGCTTGCAGTTAGACAGTGGCGGACCGTGCCCGGAGGAGACAATGATTGGAGGGGCACTGTATTGTTTGTGAACAATGCTGTGCCCCTCTAATGCTTTGTCTCCTATAGGTCATGGTCCGCTACGGCAGGTAGATGATGTAGTGTGTGGTGGGCTTGATTTGGATGTATCTATTTTAAATACGATTCCTGACATTTTTGTGAAATACTATTTATTCTTACCTTTCTAAAAGTGGAAGGCATCATTTTTTTGGGTGTGAATATACTGCTCTTAAGATGTCATTTTGCGTAAGATACTGATCCGACTCGTACTGATATTGTGGACGGACATTTGTAGATACCTCTTTTCTCTCTCTCTCGATCTCCTCCTTTTTTTTGATGTGTACAGTTGAAGTAAATTATAGTACGGATGGATGGTTCTTGGATAGAGCTGTCGGATATGCAGTGGTAGGCTAAGGATGTCATGTTTCCGTTTAAGAAAGTAATAGTTGATGATTTAAGATGTTTCCGTGTCTTCGTAAAAGGGAGATTGCCTCGGGTTTGAAGCTAGGGCAGGGTGGATCTTTGTGGTTGCCAGCAATACTTGTATCTGTTACAGAGACATCATATGGGGTAAGCTGAGACAATGTCCCAGGGAGGCATTCTTCGGCAAGGCCTGTGTAGCCTCGGGCAACCATGGAAAGTGAGAAAATGAGTTAACCATAGGGCAATTTTCAGTGGCACTAGTCATTACATAACACCTGCTGGTCAGAAATTTCACTCTTCACCGGGCAGATGTTAACTGATACCCCGTTTAAATCTATCTCTCTCTGGTGTCACACTAGACGATCGTCTGGAGCGAACACGGTATGAAACTCCTTATCATAACACGAGATGCACATTGGGGCCGTCGAATTAATCTGCGGTAATCACAAGGTACTTCCCAGCCCTTTCAACTTGCGAGTTGTGTTGTCATTGTAAAATGTCAAGGAGGAAAGCGCGCGCTGCACATCGAACGCTCAGATATAGGACCTCCATTTTCTATGCCGAGCTTACGCTGAGACGTGTGATCTTGCGATTGTGCAAGACTGTTTAGGGTAAGGTAAATACCTTGCGATTACCTCAGACCCGCGGTAGACTCCTAGGATACCTCGCATTTGGTGGTAGATCTAAACGGGTATGAGTGAATGGCACTGTCTTCTGCCTGAAGATACATACTTGTTGAACTTAAGGATAATGTGTAATATCGATGAAAGAAATAGGAATGGATTGTAACAAAAGACAAATAGGACTAGGGAAAGGTGCACATGCAATATATTGTGCAAAGCTCTTTGTAGAACCACACTTAAGTAGATGTACGATGTTACTATTTGATATCATGTACAGTATTTGCAAATAGATATAAAAATATATTTTACTGGAAAAAAAATGTTGTGGGAAATATTTGTTACTCAGTCTACATAAAATATGTATATTATAGATTTGTTTAGGAAGAAAGGAGAACTTTATTTGAAGCTGAAAGAAAGAAAAAATCATCTATTTAATATGAAATTGCCTCATTTTTTCCCATAGTGGATTTGTACTTGATACACTTTACTTGCAGGTTAAAGATAATTTTTCTATTTTCTAGTTAGATGAACTTTATTTGATGTATTTTTCTGAACCGATTGCATGATCTATTGAACTACGACAAAGATGTTTTATCTTTTTACTTCTTATTGTATCTATTTATGTGGTTGTGATTGTGAGTGCATTTCAAATACTACTACTTCAGAATGCCTATGATGTGTGGTACAAATATGAAATGTCCATTTTGGAAAAAAAAATATCATTATGTCAAAATGAGACACACCATATGATGTTGATGTTCTGCAGATGTGTATGATATAATCATTGTCAGAATGATCATGTTTATATAAAATCAGCACTATTTTGATCAGTGTTTGGTGATCGTTGATGTCCTCGACATCGTATGCGGATTCATCAATTTCTGTCGATTATTTATTAATTGTTCATGAAAGTGGATCAAAGAGTTTATACAAAAACAAAATCATCAACAAAAATAATTTTTTTTATAAAAAAAATCCTACATTGTTTTGTTTGATTCCATGTGCTCAGCATAAATGCAAAATTGTCCAACATTCTTGGATGAACTCTCATGTACTTTAAATGCAAATATCACCAACTACTGTTGATCATTTCAAGAAATTTCAACAAATCGTTTTCAAAATATTGATAAATAATCAAACTTTCTTGCAAATTTCCAACAATTTCTTTTTCATGTCGCTTTCAAAGAACATTCAGCAAAATTGTCAAGTGGTAATCTTGAAGAAAACAAGTTTTATTGACAATGCTTCTGTCTGAATAAACTTTTAAAAATGTATACTTTGATTTATATTCTCTGCAGATATGAAAGTCATTGGGATACTCATATTTAACAAAGGCCTAGTTAGCTATTGCCCCTTGGGAAGGTTTGAATTAAAATGACCTCGGCCCAGAATTTAGTTTCACCGTCAGCTTTCAGTGAAAAATACTAAAAATGAAAAATAAGTCATTAATATAGGCTTCTATTTGTTTCTTTGCAAGTCCAAATGATTGAATTTTTCTTTGCTATTATGATTTTATACATTTTGAATATTATGACCTACATGATATATGTTTACTTTTATTAAAGCAATCATTAATATCAGCCTTTTAGAAATGCAATTTTGATAAATATATAATAATTATGTTTCCTTGGTTAAAGTATGATTTTTCACAAGTAGCATAGATAGTCTTTAAAGGTCAAGTCCACCCCAGAAAAATGTTGATTTGAATAAATAGAGAAAAATAGAGAAAAAAACTTGCATAACGCTGAAAATTTCATCATAATCGGATGTAAAATAAGAAAGTTATGACATTTTCAAAGTTTCGATTAATTTTCACAAAACAGTGATATGCACAACTCAGTGACATGCAAATGAGTCAGTCGATGATGTCCATCACTCACTATTTCTTTTGTTTTTTATTGTTTGAATTATACAATTATGACAATAAGGACAAACTTTACTGAAACATATAGTATTAAATAATGCTAATCCCACATGCTCAGGGAGGAATTAATAATTTCTCTTGACAATTAGAAGAAAATTCGAATATTTAATGTAATAAAATACAAAAGAAATAGTAAGTGGATGACATCATCAATCTCCTCATTTGCATGCCAGCCAGGATGTGCATATAACTGCTTTGTGAAATTAAGCAAAATTTTAAAATGTAACTTTCTTATTTTACATCTGATTTTGATGAAATTTTCAGTGTTGTGCTTGTTGGATTTTTCTCTTTTTATTCAAATCAACTTTTTGTTGGGGTGGACTTGACCTTTTAAGAAGAACCAAGCCCAAAGATGATGTTTTCTATGCACGTAAGGCTGAATATAAAATGCAAAATTTATGTTAAACACATTTTTACCTTTTCATGATTTATTTCGTAAAAGTTTTTATTTCTAGTGGTTTCCAAGTCAAATTCAATCTTTAAATGTTACACCCTATAATGTTACCACTTCTATCAATTCTATATTGCTTAGTTTATTTTAGGCATTGATCCATATTTGGCGCTCTTTACCCAGATTTGAAATGATTGGAAAGTACTTATTCATTTGTATGTGATTATCCCATTTCACCTCAGATTTTTAATGGTCTCTACATCCAAGTATACATGAAAATGTTTAATAGCGATATCAACAATGTAAAAGAGAAAACAGTGGTTCATTTCATAAAAGATTTACAGTTATGGTAAATTGCATGGCAGTGAGACCCAGCAGCGAATTAAAAACAAGATATCCATGGTGTAGTAGTTACCATAATAATGGTGAAGTAGCTAAGATTGTAAATTCTTATGACCCCCCCCCACCAAAAAGAAATAAAAATAAAGGGGATGTATCATTGATAGAACATTTGAAATATTGTTGGCTGTTTAATACATTGAAGAAATACTGCAATATCTAATTGGTGATGCAATTTTTGATAACTAATCTATCCTATTTGAAACTAACACCCATTACACCTTGCCATAGATTGTGATATCCATAGTTCCAGGTCTCACAAATAGCCGCGACTGATCCAATCAATCCCAAGTGTGGCAAAAGGTGTTGCCACTGATTTGCTTGAACTCTTGTATTGAGGGTAAAGACAGTGTTAATTGTCAATTTGAAGATGAGGATTTAGAACTTTGCGAGCTGTTTCATCATGCCTCAATGTCGACATGGAATGTAATGGTTTATTCCAAATTCGAGTTGCAGACCAATTGATTTTGTGCAGGGACATTAAGAGAACATGGCATCAGTGACATTCCATAGAAGAGATTGATTGGATCAGTTGCATCTCACTGTGAGACCGGGTCCCCCTAATCACATGAATATGCCTAAATTTATTTCCTGTTTGATCACTGTACATTGTTTTATTTGATATGAGTAAATCCTCTAAATAAGAGGGTGCTTTTATTTTCTTTATGATTAGGATTCAGACTGAAATTATTTGAGCTTTTGTATTAAAAAGAACAGAACAATGGTGAAATTTTAACATCATTTGAAAGATTTTTTTTTTTTTTTTTAATGAAATGTGCAAAAGTTTGTTATTTCATGTTCCTTGTTTAAAGATGAAAAAAAAATGTTCAAAATTGTGAAAATGATCTTCTAGAGTGCTTTATTCCATAATCTGGAAATAGCGGTTTCTATTTTCATTTTATAAATTGTGAGTTTATGGACAAATGAGTCCTTGGATTTTTTTTTCTTTATAGAAATAATACCTTCAAAATGTTATTAATCTTCAAGAAAAATCAATGAATTTTGTTTCTGAAAGAATGTTAAACATTTAAAAAAATATCAGTACCCCCTTAAACCTCTGTAGAAGCACCAAATTGGTATATATAGAAATAATGAATCTTGTCAATAAAACTGTCGTGCATGTATGAGTTTACAGTCGACATAATCGTTGAATCATGAAATAAAGAAATAGTTCTTCCAATAAATACAAATGACAATTCCGACTTATTTGTTGTTTTGTGAGGTGAAAGACCGTGTTGATTTGTTTCGATATTCTACAGCTCTAGTTACAACTTTGGTTCATTACGCAGCTGTATGGGTCTGTTGCATCAGATGCAGCTTTCTAAACTTGTCATTTTTTCTTGATAATTTTATGGAAGCTGAATAAAATTATAAATATTTTACATTTCTAATTGTATGAAAGTGCTGATCTTTCACCTTCTGCCAGATATGGCCATGAGTTGTTAGAATACACAAAAACTCCAGAGCAAAATGCTGTTTGGTGCTTAAATGAGAGCTCTATATAGGCATGCTCCTGAAAATTGACTGATTTTCAACATCTCCCTGATTCATACATTGTTTTTTTTTCATTGGATTGTGTGTAAAAGAGAAAGATCCCCCTCACCTTTCTTTAGATGATGAATCATTGGCAGGTCTGCACTATAGGGAAAATATTCCTTTGTTGAGAAATTATTTTTTTAAATGTATTGAATGTAATGTATCTACATTCAAAATCCACCCATAGGCGGCGGAAGCGGGGGGGGGGACGGGGGTCCTGCCCCCCTAAAATTTCTGTTGATAAACCTCCGGTCGAAATTTCAACAGGAATATTTTGGGTGATCAACGGTCAATACCAACTTGGAAGCTGGGCGGCATTACATTGCCTTGGTATGCGAGGGTTGGTGATAATTTTGGTCGAGCGCCATCTCTTGTTAGAAACGGACCCAATTCTAAACTTCAATTGCCCGTTGCCCTATCCCGGTGACAAATATTACCCAACGAAGGAATAAATTGACATCGATCCATCCACCATTCTCTTGATCCCATATTACACGCATAGAACCCCTGTCATTGACAGGTAAAAAGGGGAAGAACAACACTTAACAAAATTTATGACACCTTAGCCTTGGACCAATCGATCTCTACTCGAGCTTTGGAAAAGTTTTGGGAAGTTTTAAAAAGCCTGGAATCGATTGGTTGAAAGTGATTCTGTCGCTCTCATTGTCCGTCACAAATCTAATTTGTTTAATCCTCCGTTAGTCTGTTTTTTTTAGTTTAATCTGTCTAGGATTGTTTCTGTATCATCTGAGATCAAACATTATTAACGACGTGCCCCTTCCCTATTTCTTTAAAGCAGATCAAGGTCGTTTTCTTACCCCCCCCCCCCCCTCTTATTTTTTTACTGATAGTTTAAGTTTAACTCGCTTTTTAACCACTTTGGTAGTGACGACAATATCACTCAATTTAGAGTGGACTTAGAGTGAACATGGGAATTTTCACATTGCGAGTCACTTTTAAAAGTGAAATTCACTCACAGACAAGTCAAAGTCATCTCCAAGGATTAATCTAAAATCCTAATCTATAGGGCCTAATTTTCATCACCCTGCCCCCAGAAGAAGGACTACCCCCTCGATTGTGTTTTCGGAAGAGTAAGACATAACTTAACATTCATTAACAACCACAGTAACTTTAAAAACACAAAGTCTATAAAAAAAAGAACAGTCACAAATCAAAAATATTAAATTCCCTATAACCTATATACAGTAATGTTGTTTGTGAGAGTGTATTATGATTCTTTATTGTCTTTACGTCAGCTCAGCAGATAAATCCTCTTTACTTTCCGCACATCAGAAATTCATAAATCGTCTGCATTTATTCGTCATATTTCATTTACGCTATATCTTATTAAGAGTTGTTGCAAAATTCAAGTTTTTCCGATTTTTTTCTATCCTGTTAATAAGCAGGATGTTTTAGAATGTTTTGTGAAATAGGGTTTATGTTGTTTTAACCTCCATGTTTGATGTTTCATTCAACCCATTTTTCTTTCTTTTTTTTTTCTTCTTTAGTAATGTAGAAAATTTGAGGCGGCGTTCCTTTTTTTTACCACCGCTCATGTTTGGAAATGAATAAAACTGCACTGCCCCGGACTGAATGAATCGGTAGAGTTAGGCACATTACTGGAAACCACAAATGCATCCCCCAGTATCTTCCGAATTGCACCACATGACCCTGGGATGCATGGTCCTGTGCGTAAGTTATACACCATTATGGGCAACAGCCCTTATATAATTATGCTGATATGTAGAAGTTCGACTAAAATCACTTTTATTTATTTGTAATTCTATTTTGCTATTTTTTTATTGCATGCCAATTTTTCCCGGCCAAAACCAGCACCCCCCCATTCAAAAATTGTTCCCAGGCCCCCTGTTCCACCCTTGTGCATCTGCCCCTTAAGGCCCCCAATAATGCTAAAGTTACAGTGTATAATATTCTTCTCTTGCAGAATAATTAGCCTGGCGATTACTTTTTTCGTTGATATTTTGTGGTCCATCAATTATTCCATCCTTTTATGGGAAATTGATACAAAATAATGTGTTCTCAATAAAGATGACAAAATATATAAAAATGATAAGTTTCCCAACTTTGATGTAGGGGTCGGGAAACCACGAGAAATGAGGACGCTTCAACCCCCCCTCCAGACTTTTACACTAAGTGTACAAAAATGCTTTTTAAAATCCATTTTATTGTAATTTCTCGTAGGGTCCGCCCCTTCTCCGTTCTGCGGCTCCACTTTTCCTTTTCGAGGTAAAGGTTCCCAAAGTCTCCCTTCGTTTCTAATGAAATTTA
The DNA here is from genome assembly GCF_018143015.1 of Lytechinus variegatus. Classification (NCBI taxonomy): domain Eukaryota; kingdom Metazoa; phylum Echinodermata; class Echinoidea; order Temnopleuroida; family Toxopneustidae; genus Lytechinus; species Lytechinus variegatus. The sequence goes on along the minus strand of NC_054756.1, from coordinate 25,375,502 downwards.
AGTCTATATCACGTAACATATCTGCTAAAGAGCTCAATATTAAAATCAGTCAATAACTATAGCGATTTTTTTAATAGTTATATAGTTATAACTGATTATGATAAGAATTAATATCATTTCAATTATTGACCGGCGCGAGGAGATTGCGGTTCGCACCGCGAGATGATCAATAGCTGAGTTTATTGGGGTTATCGATAGCAGAGATCACATGTTGGGGTTATCTAAGGGCAGTGAATGTCTGGCCGAAGGTGTACCACTGTTTCAGGGTTATAATGGTCGAAATTGATTTGGAGGTTTTCGCCTTGGTTCGGATTTGTCCTAACGATCGGGGTGAATTGAGGTTGGGAGGGGTGGAGACGGTCAAGGGGTCAGATTTGAAGGGGGTAGATTGGGTTTATAGCCTATTAAGACAGATTTAAGGTTAGAAGAAACTGGGATAAACAGTTAAAAGAACATCGAGGTCTTTATGAGATATTTGTGACGCGGGCTGTGACGTTACCAAAGAAAAGCATGTTTCCGTTGAACGCGAGCGAGCGAGCGAAACGACAGAGAAAATTGTACACATTGTACACAACAGGTTACATAATTGCTTTCACTTTTTCCAGTTGAAATCTATAAAAAAAAATTAAGCTCGAGCTTTGCGCTCTCATTGTTTCATCTGTGAGATCTCTATCCTCTTCATGAATCCCTGAAACAGCCCTTTATTAAAATTTCCCTGTTTGAGGTCGGAATATCAACATTTTTTTCAGCTCCCGATTGCATTATTTAATTAATGAGATATGAAACTTCGTCATGAGTACGTGCAAATGGCCTTTGAAATGCCCCCTTTTCAGTTCAGTATTTTAGAACATCAGTTCGCGCTTCGCGCTCGCATTAATTGCTTAAACCCCCATTCCGCAGAGAGCAATATCTCTGAAAGACCGCTGTAAGACCACGAAAAGTGCTTGATCTTTCATAGGTCTTTCTATCAACTTTCACAGAATCTCTGAGGTCTTTCGCGAATCCTGACTGATCTCTCAGTGGTCTTCGTGGTCTCCATGATCTCCAAAACTTTTTGAAACGGTTCAAAACAGTCTTGTAGGAAAATGGTCTTTTGATGGTCTTTCACCGGTCTCTTGATTTTTCAAAGTTCTTATTTGTCTTTCGATGATCTTTTGACTGCCTCTCAAGACTTTTGCGAAGATCGTTGGAAGACTCATGATAGTGTATAAAACGATCACTGAAAGATCATTGGAAGACCAGGCACAGTCCATGTAAAGAATTATGAAAGATCACTTGTTGCATAAAAATCTCTGAAAGACCACTCAAAAATCTCTATAGGACTAGTCTAAGCCCAGTAAGATAAGAAGTACCAATCAGTCTTTCAGAGTTCTTTGATGGGTCTTTTGGAGCCATTCCACAGAGATGACAAATTTCAGTGATCTTGCATGGAGACTGCTGTATATCTTGCCAATTCCTGGTCTTTCGAACGTCTCCATTTTGTGGAATGGGGGGGGGTCATCCTTTTGTGTATTTAAAAAAAGTACTTTTTTTCATGACGAAATAGCGCCGAATTTCAGCTCTAACAATCTTAAACGGTGAATTATGTATTCCCTTTATAAACCCTGCACACAGTCCTTTTTAGCTCGCGCTTTGCGCGAGCATTAATAAATTAGGCTTTATGAAATGATTTCTTGTCAGAATAAACCTAAAATGTCCTTAAAAGATTAATAGGGTTATCTCCCTCCTAAAGAAATCCCAGTTTTTTTTTTAAATCTCTTTAAGTGACCTAACGGGGAATATTTGGATTAGAATACCCCCCCCCCCCCATATTTGGGAAAGCTGGATCCGACCAAGATACAACCACAATTAAGCTATATACTAAGTGCGTTCGTAGCAAACGAAGAGGGGGGGGGGGGGGGGTGGACATGGAAGATTATATTATTATATCCGTCTTTGGCCTGGGGCAGGATCGTTCTGCAATACCATGAATACTGTTTGAAAATGGGCATGCATTTTTTTGTTAGACCTTATTTAATTCAAATGTACAGGACCCCAAATTCTTTGATTTGAATATCACTAAAAATGTACTTGTAACTTGTATACTATGTTTCTTTTTTTGAGGGGGGGGGGCAGATAAATCAAGCAATTAATAAAAGAGAATAAAGAAATAAAATGAATGGGTCATTAATGAAAAGGCCTTAATAATATCATAATTCGAGAGAGAATATAAATGACTGAAAACATGAATAAATTAGAAACATAACTAAATGAACATGAAGCGAAGATTATTTATTTAGAGCTCGTCGTAATGTGTTATATGATATTTGCTACAAAAAATGGATTTTTCATATATTTCTTTTCATGAATTCATTTTTATCAAGGAAACGTTCCTTCGTATATTCTTCCCTGCTTCATGGACTGAAATCCTTGTTTTATCTTGTTGGCTAAGTTAATCCGTTTCATTATGGTTAGTTAATAGACTATTTTTCTCGTGTTTTTTAACTAATTATATTTATCTTCGGCGGGTTTCAGAATCAGAGAAAAGTATCGGCTATCAAAGGCAATGATCGATCGATCGACCGCAATCAATGAGGAATTGCTCTTTTAAAACTGGTAGCAGTGAGTTTGAAGGCTTGCATAGGACAAATAAAAATCGAAAATCTCGCGCGTTTCTTCTTTTGTACACCCTTCATTCTTAAATTAATTGGATGGTAGGAAAATCTTTTAAGTTGCCCACAGACTGAGAGTACCCCAGCGTCTGGGTTTGTAGAGTTCATTCTCGGGTCACTATACTTATATTACTACATTTCAAGCCCCCCCCCCCGGGTGGGTGGGGGTAAGATGGTCTCTGTGACCAGAATTGTGTAAGAACTGTATTATAAAGAACACACTATCCCAAACGTATATTCACAGTGGTCTCACAGTGTGTTCACATTTTTGGTCACAGTGTGTTGACAGTGTGTAGGCAGTGTGTTCTCAATATCTTCACAGTGTGTTGACAGTGTGTTCACGGTGTGTTGACAGTGTGTTCACAGTGTGTTGACAGTGTGTTGACAGTGTGTTCACGGTGTGTTGACAGTGTATTTTCAGTGTGTCCACAGTGTGTTGACAGTGTGTTCACGGTGTGTTGACAGTGTGTTGACAGTGTGTTCACGGTGTGTTGACAGTGTATTTTCAGTGTGTCCACAGTGTGTTGACAGTGTGTTCATGGTGTGTTGACAGTGTGTTCACAGTGTGTTCACGGTGTGTTGACAGTGTATTTTCAGTGTGTCCACAGTGTGTTGACATTGTGTTCACGATGTGTTGACAGTGTGTTGACAGTGTGTTCACGGTGTGTTGACAGTGTATTTTCAGTGTGTCCACAGTGTGTTGACAGTGTGTTCACGGTGTGTTGACAGTGTGTTGACAGTGTGTTCACGGTGTGTTGACAGTGTATTTTCAGTGTGTCCACAGTGTGTTGACAGTGTGTTGACAGTGTGTTGACAGTGTGTTCTCAGTCTGTTCTCGGTGTGGTCATAGCGTGTTCACAGCTTTTTTGGTTTGTTTGCAATGTGTTCACACTCTGATATCAATCTGTTCCCAGTGTGTTCATGATATGTTCTCAGTGTTGATGAAAGAACAGTGTTACACAGTGTGTTAACTACTGTGTATTCATTGAGTGGACTATGTGACTTTGGGATTCACACTGGTAATTTATTTCATTTTATTTTATTTTATCTTATTTCATTTTATTTCATTTCGAACACACGGCCCTCTGATTGCTAGGCGAGAAAATGAAATAAAGTATCATTTTATTTCAATTTATTTTCTCGACTTGCAATCAGAGGGCCGTGTATTAGAAATAAAATAAAATAGAATAGAATGAAATAAGATGAGATAAAACAAAACAAAATAAAATAGCAGTGTGAATCCTAAAGTCACATAATCCACTCAATGAATACACAGTTAACACACTGTGTAACACTGTTCTTTCATCAACACCCATTCTGACCTTTAAACATGTTAAACAGATAAAAAGGAAAGAACACAGCATCTCGGAGCAGTATGGACAAAAGACTTGCCAAATTGAAAAATTAAACTAATTTTGAAAATTCAATAGCACAATCAGAAAAAACAAGATGCAGAACAACTACACGATAATCACTTTATTATGTGTTCGTGTCCTAATAATGATTAATTCATCGTGTTATTCAATTAGGTGAGATGTTATATACTTTTTCTATTTAGATGCATAATTTCGGTAAGAAAAGACTAACCTTTACGGTCATTTAAATGGATTTAAGAAGCTCTTTATCCTTTTTAAGAGAGTGGTCGATGTATAATGGTTTTTTTAAGCTTCTATAAGTCATTTTGAATGACGGTTGCCCGTGTTACTCAATAGGGGGATCCTTATTAACTTGGACACAAAAGCCGTTTAAGTTAGGATCAACTTTTACGCCTTTAAAAAGAGGAACACATAGGGGGCACAGCAATAATTATGAGAGATAAAAGAGTGTGATTATGGTCAACAGTAATTTCTTAACCATTTTACAGAATGCAGTTTGCTTTAAGGGACAGCTTAGTTTTTCTTTGTTTAATAGTTATTGAAACTATTTGCCTTTGGTGTAGGCATGATGTGGACTAATTGACTCGCTCATGCAAGTTTCTAAATTGTTTGTTTTGCGGAAGAAAGTAAGTTTTAACGGAGCAATTTTATTCTTTTCATTTTACTTATATAGTTCAGCCATTGAACCCAGAGCACCTTGTTAGAAGGCATTTTTTTATAAAGACTGAAAGAGAGATAGAAGAAGAAGAAGAAAAAGGAGAACAGAAGAAGGTGAAGAAGAAGAAGAAGCAGCAGCAGAAGATGAAGAAGAAGCAGCAGGAGATGACGAAGAAGAAGTAGAAGAAGGAGAAACAGAAGAAGAAGGTGAAGAAGAAGAAGAAGAAGCAGCAGAAGATGAAGAAGAAGCAGTAGAAGATGAAGAAGAAGAAGTAGAAGAAGAAGAAACAGAAGAAGAAGAAGAAGAGGAAGAACAAGAAGAGGAAGAAGAAGAGGAAACAGAAGGAGGAGTAGAAGAAGAAGATGATGATGATGATGAAGGAGAAGAACAAGAAGAAGGAGAAGAAGCAGCAGCAGAAGATGATGATGAAGAAGAAGAAACAGAAGAGAAGAAGAAAAAGAAGAGGAAGAAAATGAAGAGGGAGAAGAAGAAACAGAGTGAGGAGAAGAAGATGATGATGATGATGAAGAAGAAGAATAAGAAGAAGCAGCAGACGATGATGATGAAGAAGAAGAAGAAGAAGAAGAAAGAGAAGAAGAAGAAAGAGAAGAGGAAGTGAAAGGGAAGTAAAAAAGAAGGGATAGTGCGCGAGTTATATGCTAATTTAAGATTGAAAAATGTAATATGGTAAAATGGAAATCATTCATTTATAAAGCACTAGCGTATCACCTTTTTGGAACCCATCACCTGTTAAATGATAGGCGCGATAGCTCAGTCGGTAGATCGGAGGATTCGTATTCCGGTGACCCGGGTTCGATTCCCACTTGGTGCGCTAGTTCCCTTTCGTAACTGTTAAGGCATTAAAACCCATTACCAGGTCAATCGGAGAGGAACTTAAGCCATTGGTCCTCTGGTTGCTTGCTTACAAGCATTCACGCTTTCTTAGCAATTAGGTAAAAAAATCCCCACCAATCAATCAATCAATCTAAATCACGTAAATCTCTAAATCAGTTCAAACGTGCATGTCTCCGAAACAAAGTACTTCTAAACAGTCTAAACACGGCTTTCCATTTAATGTAATGATCTGTTCTCACCCCCTCCTCTCTTTCCTTGTCTCTCTTTCTTGGACTTATTTGTAATTATGTTATGATGATGATTATATCGTTATTGAACATATTTATTGTTATTACGATGGAGCCAATTTATACAAGCAGTTGTGCTTTCTTTGACCGCTCTGACCACATATCTCTTAATGTCAATGATTTGTACATAATACATTTTTAACTGTGGAAATAAATTTGAATTTGAAAAAAAGCAGGGGCAATCCCCATTTTTTTTAATGTTCGGCCCTCCTGACGCAGATTCCCAGGTATTCAATTGTCTAGGGACTAGGGCCTATAGCTATACTGACAAAGTATATCACATTCCTTTTCTAATTTCTTGCGGTTTGTTCACTGTTTTCGGTCATGTTTATGTTTACCAATTAGCGTAAACAATTATCATAAAACTATAATAGTAATAAAATTGAGAGTTTCAAATATGGAAAAAATTGAAAACTGTTAGAAAGAATTTAACAATGTTAATCAAGTGATGATAAAGTGGTTGTAATGCATTCTCGCAATGATTTTAAATTGTGATTAAAGTTTTTTTTTTCTCTCGATTATAAGTAAGTTGTGGAAGCGTCGTGGTGTAGCGGTTCGGACTCTCGCCTTGCAATAAGAGGGTCGTGTGTTCGAATCCCACCATGGCATAGTGTCCTCTGGCAAGCCGCCATGCATATCATGTGACACTATTAAGAAAGTTAAGACCGAGGTATAAAGAAATTAAAAAAAGATTTTTTTAAAAAAGATAAGAGTTCAGTAATGGAAATAATCAATGATGAATTATATTTAACTTAAGTATAAAGAAAGAGTAAAATGATAACTAATTTAAGACAAGTATTTAAGTCAAGGATAAGTAGATTATAAGTAGTCAAGGATAAGTAGATTAAAACTTTGAAGAAAGAAAGCGATGAAAAGTATTAAGAAAGACATGACGAATAAATTAAGACTCATGCACGACTACATAAACGAAGAATAATGAAAGGTTACGATACAAAGGAAGCGATAATGACATGTAAACTAAGACAAAACTATAAGGAAGAAAAGTAAGCTAAGTTTCAAGGAAAAAATAATGACTGTGTAAGTAGGAATAAGGGAGGATACGAAGAAGAGCACGGACTGAATCGATTAGTAAAATAGCGCCATCTATTGGTGAATCTTATAACAATCACTTAATCAAACAGGCGCACAAAATAGATGATAACTAGACGATAAAAAAAAATAACACGAATTTGTAATTGAGATAATATTGTGAACATTAATGTAGTACCTGCCTCAGTGAACAGAAAGAGAGGAGCTGCATCAGGAATATTAACCTCATTCATCAGTCCATCCTTTATCTGGTTGTATTGCCACATGAAAACTAGATGCAGTATCATAATTATCTAGGGTGAAAACCGTAGTTAGAACTGACTGAGCGCCAGCTATAGTTGTTAAACCAGATTTTCCGAAATTGGTTCAGTTTTGCTGAATGAGGCCTCCCTACTCATAAGGCCCTACATTTATTTCCAAGCGAGTGTCGATTTGAGATCAAGAAAATGACATTAAACATTGATATCGCAAAAATGAAACAAAATTTCTATTCGTGATGTTATTTAGAAGAAAATGACCTAAAGCTATGCAGCGCTTTTACTATAGACGCCGTCCCGATGTATGAAGTGCTCGAGAATAATTATCATTATTTTGTGAGGCCTACATATTGGGAGATAAGGGAAAGCGTGAGTTAGAGAGGGAGAGAGAGGGAGGGAGGGAGAGAGATTTATAAAAGTGTGAATATCATAAAAAAAAGTGCAAAACCATAATCATTGCGCAAAACAAAAAATTGCATCTTTTTTCCTTGTTACGTGCTTCTGCAACAAATCACTCTCAAGCTAAAAGTATATCAATATAGACACATACCCTCATAATCAACATAACGGCGTATGGTGGGCTATTTAAATTTATCATCGAAAATGATAAGAAGAGAACAAAGGCCCTGATTCCGCGTAAGCGTGAATTTTATTTTAGCTGGAAGAGGGGGCAAGTGTAGCGCACTTGTTATTTTTGCTGGTGGGCTCGGCCCCCGGCGCCTCTCCCTTAGTTCTGCCATGGACCTACTAGAGATCCGTGGTTCTGCGGGTTGGAAAATTCGCCTGACCTTGGGCCCGCTTTTGCGGCCTCGTCCTTTATATCTCCTCGTTTAGATTATTATGAATTTCTTTTTTAATCATGATTTTCTTTGTGTATATAATACACATTTAAAAAAAATGAGCAGCAGAACATGCTGAAAGAGTCAATTTATATAAAAAGTCATGAAGTACATTACAACAAAGTTCAGTACAATATTTATCGATCAACCCCTCTTGGAAAAAAAAACGCTAAAAAACAACGTTTGGTTGATTTTAGGGATTATGTTGATAATGAATGATAGCCGCTGAAGATAATCATGGTCCATGAGATAATGGACAATAATCTCTGAAGTTTGAGCCACGGAGTTCTCTTGTATTTTGTGTAGTCTGGCTCCGATTATACACACTTGGACTCGATAAATAAACCGAGCATGACTGATTGGTTTGGAGTCACAATCACAACTGATTTTATACTCCACTAAACTACAACATTATTATACACATGCTATGTAATATTCTCTGAGTGGCATGATAAGAAAGTATCAACCAGGGGCCGGTTTCATAAACTACTTGCAACTGTTGTAACTTTGCCATTATGGCAACTACCATGGAAACTTTGATTTTGATTGGCTGCTGAGCCCTGTTGCCATGGTAGTTACAAAGCTACAACAGTTGCAAGTTCTTTATGAAACGGGCCCCAGATGAAGAGAACAAGATGCTACAGACTGTTGGTAAATTGCCAATTCGTCTACTGCCACTCGCCCACTCACCACATGGTCTACTTTAGTCTAATGCCATTCCGTCCATCAACGTTTCGTCTAACAACCATTTGGTCCAATCATCACTTCGTCTAATCACCAATTCGTACATGACGATTTCGTCTCAATCCAGTTGGTCTAATATTCGTTTTATTTTTATTCATTTTGCCAAAAATATCACTTTGTCTAATTATAGACCAAATGGTATATGGACTAAATGGCTGTTGGACCAACTGGTTATTAGACGAAATGATAATTAGACCATGTAGATATTGGACGCAACTGATGGTAGACCGAGTGATGGTAGACGAGTTGGCAATTGGACGAATTGACATTGGATCAAATGAAAATAAACCGGGGCTGTTTATGATGTCGTTAATAGGGTATTGTCAGCGTTTACTTCAAGGTCGAGTCCACCTCAGAAAAATGTTCATTTGAATCCATTTGTTTAGAGAAAAATCAGACAAGCACGATGCTGAAAATTTCATCAAAATCGGATGTAAAATAAGAAAGTTATGGCATTTCAAAGTTTCGCTGATTTCTAACAAAATAGTTATATGAACGAGCCAGTTACATCCAAATGAGAGAGTCGATGATGTCACTCACTCACTTTTTCTTTTGTTTTTATTGTTTTTGTTTCAATTTTTTACGAATTTGATGATTAGGACCTACTTGCCTGAAATACAAAATGTTAAAATAATGGAATTCCACATGTTCAGGGAGGAATGAAACTTCATTTCACATGACAATGACGAGAAAATATTTCATATAATAAAATACAAAAGAAATAGTGAGTGAGTGATGTCATCAGTTCCCTCATTTCCATACCGACCGAGATGTGCATATAACTATTTTGTGAAATGAAGCGAAATTTTAAAATGTCATAACTTTCTTATTTTACATCCGATTTTGATGAAATTTTCAGTGTTATGCTTGTTGAATTTTTCTCTTTTTATTTAAATCAAGTTTTTGTTGGGGTGGACTTGCCCTTTATCAGGTCTGGAGGATGGAGACAGGGATGAAGGTGATTATGTGAACGGAGGTATAACATCAGATGAGATTAGGCATGAGGGTATGGACAGGCGCGGGTCCAAGGGGGGGGGCACGTGCCCCCCCCTTGAGAAGAAAACATAAATTTTGTAATGTAGAAATGACATTGAAACCGAGATGTGCCTCCCTTTTGAAATTGAAGACTTTTTTTCGTATACGAAATATCTTCTTTTTTTTTGGGGGGGGGCGGGGGGGGGGGGGGGCTTGTCAAAATATTCCTCCGAAAAATTTGCCCCCTTTTTTAGGGAATCCTGGATCGGCCCCTGGGTATGGATGAATAACATGATAGAATGACAGAATGAGAGGATGGCCTGTCTTGATGAAGAATGAAATGTGTGTATATGAACACAAAGTACTAGGTTCGAGTCCATGACATCCCTTCTGCAACATTAGCGCCATTTCTAAAAAGCGTGACGTCATTTCTTTAATTATCCCGTATTCTGTTTTACGGTATAATGAATCTGAAAGTATATTTTAAAAAAAATACAGGTATATTCAACCAATCAAACAATAATACAATTCGCACACTTTTCGTAAATGAAGTTTCGATTTTTTGAAATATTATTTTCCGTCTTTTAATAGTAAAGTTTCTGCACTGTAAATTGTAGGGTCGTATATTTCCTATTGATTTATTTGCAATTATTTTGCCGATTGTGTTCTTATATTTGCAATAAATTCTTGATTACAGAAAAATGAACATTAATTTATACCAGTTTTTATTTGGGCGCGAAGGATGCGCATCATGTCTTTGCTTTCATTTCCAAAGCAAATTTCCAAGGTGCCAATGCTTGTATATTTAAATCGATAACTGTGTGAAACGAACACAAAGTTTGACAATAGAACAATGCTTCGATGGTTCAACATGAATTCCACGAATGTTTGCAGATATAGAATCATACCGCGGTGGTTAAGTTTCGTTTCAGAAATCGACAAGGCAAAAGCGGTTGGTCGGAATGCGACCATTGCCATGAGTAGATGTTTCGGAGCCACAATTATTTTTAGGCCTCGGGGGGGGGGGGGCAGGGCCCTGGAAACGATTTTTGGACTGGGGGTTCTGCTGTAAATGTGAAAATACAATAGAAAAAAGGGGTTTACTACAAAGTGGAGGTCAAATTGGTTCAGAAAAAATTGAAAAGCAAAAGAAAAAAAAGAAAAAAGGGGGTTTCACAACAAAACAAGTCATTGGGTACCCGTTTCACCTGGGGTGCTGCCTATGGAAAGTAATACACGCACCCCCCCCCCCCGAAAACACCCCGCTTACCAGGGCCATGGGCGGGGGGGGGTACCCGTGGATAAAGGAATAAATACAATGGTCATAATCTGATTTTCCAATTTCCAAACGCGATTACAAACCAAGTTTAATACGTGAAAATCGCATTGACCAGTCCTATTCTATATCGCATTTCTCTTAATAAAATATATTTTTTATAGTATAATAATTTCTACAATTTTATGACAAACTGTAAATCTAAGATTGTGCTGGTATCTGTTGCTATGTTAGACGAGTTATAGAAATTGTTTGGGTCAGTACTCTTGACCTACCACATTAATCAGAAAAATGTAATAAATTATTATCATAAGGGCCCCTATAATTTCAACGAATTTCATCCATTAAAAAAAAATAAGAATAAACACGGGATCATCTCATTAAGATTGGAGAAGACTTATTCCAAAGGGAAAGGCACCAGCATGGCATGTACTATTAATCGTATAGGTGACAGATCAAAATAGTATCTAGAGTTCTACCTATTTTATACTCTTCCTTCCCCTACCCCCCCCCCCCCTTATTCATATTTTGTGAATTAACAAGGGGGTAACATCTTTGTAGAAGTCAACATTATAAAAAAAAACACTAGTAGATAAATTCAGGAGCATGTTTACTTATTCTAAAGCTAATCCCTCTACAGTATGAATTTCTCATAGATTACATCTATAGAATGATCATAGTAGCAATCTTTTCACCGCCTAAAAATATCCAATCTACGTTTCCATGGAAACTGAGTATCTGATATCGGCGTTGATTTCATTCATAAATTCACACCCGTAATCTCGCACTTAATCTCGGCTGGGCGCGTGTCCTAGAGTTCGTCGGCAAATACATCCATTCATATTCGATGGCATCATCCATCTCATATCAAAATTATAATACATCATCCCCGCCCCTTTTTGAAACAGGACTCCTCCCCCCTCCAGGCATCGTCGACGTGACGTCACACGTAGGTCACCCACGCGACCGACACGCGAAAATAGTTCCGGCCACGCGTACGTCTGGGGCCGGGGGGACATCCATCACCTGTATGCAAATGAGTTATGCGGAAAGACAACCCCCAAAATTCTACAACCGTCTACATCTTCACAACATAACATTAGAGAGGTGATTTTTTTTCTTCTCCTCTTGTATACAAGAAACCCTTGAGTGCCGAGACTTTATTGAAAATCAGCGTCTAATCCGTCTGGCTTCTGTGGCAAATCTATCGATTTCGTCACAGCGCCGATTCGAAGGGTGATTTCATTTGCTGCAATGGAGAACATTTATTTTATTGAAGTAAAGTAAGATGCGCTTTCGAAATCTGACGCTGAAAAGGAAACAGCTTTAGCATGATTGTCATGAAATATAAATAAAAGGGTAATATTTTCATGACATAAACCACGATTTTTCATCTCTTTCATACATTATATGAGATTTCTCATTGTAATTAATAATGTATAATTCCAAGTACAACGTATGGCCCAGATTGTGAGCGTTGGGCGTTGTGGCGTGCGCCTGTAATCCAAGCTATGTGGGGAAGTTAAAATTGATGCAGAGGTTCGAGATTCGAGCCCTGGTCACGTCTTTCGGATGGTGACGTTAAAGGTCGGTCCTAGACGTAAATAATCATATCTGTTTGATACACGTCTGACAAAACTCAAATACACGCACACACGTATGATATTATGTTATACATGTCATAGGTGTACGCAGTCAAAACCGAATGCAGGACAAGCTATCAGCAGGGGCCGCGGAACGGTTTTCAAAGTGGGGGCCGAACATGCAAAAAAACACAATGGTAATTTTGACTTTTTTTAAACGCCCCCCCCCCCCGCTTACGCGGCCACTGATTAGTATTACGTTATTTCCACGGATTGCATACGTTCGGTTTGGAATCGGTTTAAAAAATATGACTGCATAAAAGAGATCACAAAGATTGAACCTTTTAAAGATCGCACTATTACGATAAATTAATAATGTACACTCTGTAGGAAACCAAAACCTCATCACTATAATGCATAGGCCTACTTCATAAGTAATATATAAGCACGGCAATCCCATCAAAATATATGTAGGTGTAAGTACTATTTTCTCGTCTACGCTAACATTTCAAAACTGAATCTCGGTATTATGCCAAAATGAAAGTAGCCTCATGCTTGATGAGTTTCATTATTATTTAATTTCTTTGCCTCGCCTTTACAGTATGAAATTGGTTTCGATTTGTGTAAATTTAACGAAATATATAGATCATTAATCATGTAATTGTAATCAATGTATTAATCATTACGACGATATATCGTTACGTTGTTGCGAAAGCGATAGTACGTCACAGATTCGTCTAAATCGCCTCTTTTCTGTCATTAATCTTCTAGTGCTGAACGTTACAATTTTCTATTATATCTATGATAATGGTGAAATTATTATCAGCTTATGACGGGTAACAATGAAAACATGTTTGAAAAAATTGGTAGTTAGGAAAACTAGATGACGACCGAAGACAATAAACTTCTTCCTTTATTGCCAACCGCCATTACTACTACTAAACCATTACAATTACCACCGCCACCCCTAACAAGAACAAGAACAACAACAACGTCACTATCAGCAACCATCGCAGTGGCATGCATATCCCCCCCCCCACATTAAGTTCTATAAGACCAAGAACAAAATGAAAGGACTAAACGAAAAAGAATAAAATGAAAACATGTTGAAAATGACGATTAAGATATAAATATCTATCCCCCTTAAAAAATCATTTTAAAAGGGCAAGAATTTCTCGCTCGCTCCGCTCGTTCATGATTTCTACCCCCAAACACGCCACGTTGTGCCCTTCAAAATTTCTGACTTGCTACGTCACTCTTACCACCAACACCACCACCACTACTACTACTACTACTACTACTACTACTACTACTACTAATACTACTACTACTGCTACTACTACTACTACTACTACTACTACTACTACTACTACTACTTCTACTACTATTACTATTACTACTACTACTACTACTACTACTACTACTACTACTACTACTACTACTACTACTACTACTACTACTACAACTTCTACTACTACTACTACTACTAATACTAATACTAATACTAATACTACTATTACTACTTCTACTACTACTACAACCTACTACCTACTACTACAAATAGTAGTAGTAGTATGCCACCATGACTTCTATTAATACTCAATGCATATTGATGTATTTTTAGTAGCTGTCACAGTAGACGTTATATGTATTTTGTTTTTAATGTAAAAGATAAAGATAGATCAATTTTGGTTTCGATATAAACATGCAACGCCCTTCTTCCTAATGGCACTTACATGTTCATATATATACCATAATTTCATGTAAGACTACATCTTATCAAGAAGTAGGTCAGAGGCCACGATACTGTATCGATCGTTGTTGCAACTGGACCACGTTCGATGTGTACCTGTATCGGTATAATGGTCAGTCACACCCGCGAAACCGACTCCAAACCGACCGATCGTATACCATTGAAAATAACGTAATCGTTGTTTTCGGGCTGGAGTCTCTTTTGCTGGTGCGGCTGTAACGTAACAGCGCACGCATCCCTCTCTAATTAATTACTAACGAGCTATTGTTGCGTCACTGGTAATGAATTACAAAACATCTTTGTTTAGGCAATACAAATTGGCCATCGTGGCCAAGGAAGCGTATGTAATACCCCACGCGTTTCTTAAAAGGCACTATCCAAATTTCATTGGAACACTGTTATTATTTATGTTTGGTGAATGGGTCTTTGAAAAGTATAATAATTGATAGCTTCATGAATAAGTAATTTTTACACGGCTTCAATTCGAAGCGTTTTAAAATTCAATTTTCGATAATATCACGCCAAGCGAAAAGGGCCTTGGTTTTGCCTGGAAGCGACGTATTGCATAATGGATTTTAGCGTCTCCCCTTTTTTATGCAATTTATTAAACAGTTTCTTTTTTGTCCAAACGTTTCTTTATCGTTTATATAACCACGACAACGTGTGCAATCCTTTTGATATCATATTGTCTTTACTGTAGCTTTACAATGTAAAAATGCTGTTTAAAATTTCAAGCACGCTGTTTAAGCCCGTCACTCTAACAACTACTGTCTAAACTTTTTAAACAACTGTTTAAACTTTTTAAACAAGTTGTTTAAGAAGTTTAAACAAAAGCGTTGTCATTGACGTCGAGTTATGCTATTTTCCCGGGTAGTAAAATGTTCACCCAAATGAGATATGCATCCCATTCTCTCCCCCTCCCCCTCCCCATTCTCTGTCTCTCTCTCTCTCTCTTCTCACCACCCCCAACATCACATTCATAATCGTCCTCTCTCCTTTCTTAAAACTTTTTTTTTTGTTTAAATAAAACTCAATAACAAACATGTTTCCGTTGCACAATCATTATTAGGCTTTCTATCTTTTCTCCTCCCTCGACCATTTCGAAAGCCCCCCCCCCCAAAAAAAAAAAATTCTCCCTTTTTCAGTATATGTGTTTGGGAAGGGGAGGCGAATCCCCATTAATCTTACTTTTTGCATTTTTTTTTCATTTTGCATGTGCAGAATTCTCCAAATCAGATCGACTACAATTTTACATTATTTTTTTTTCTGGAACTTCTCATGCCCCCTCTTGTTTTCTATAATATGGATTTATTTGTCATGGTAATTTTTCAATTTTTAGTTCTTATTGCAGCCCCGCCTCATCCACGTAAACCCCTCTTCTTTCATTTTATTGTGCTCAAACTTCAACATGGACATTCGCTGAACATTTTCACCATTAATTTAATAGACCAGTTCGTAGTTTCTTCATGGACAATTTTGGTCAAATGACCTTTCATTTCTTTCATCATGATAGGCAGATTTCAAAGCAAGATATTAAGTAAGCTTGCCTTACATAGCAGGATGAAGAAATTGAATAGAGCAGGTGACTAGAATAGCACACAAATTAACACTTAATGAAGGCATTTGTTGCATTCCTACTTTGAATGCATATCTTAGCATGTTGCACAATGTACTTTGCAAACTGTGAAATACCAGTCGTTCGTGGAAGCATTGTTGTTTTTTGTGGATATAAATGAAAACGACAATTCAAAAGAATATATGAATAATCAAGACATCAAAGTTGGTGCTTATCTCATTAGATTTTAAAGCACCATGTCATTTTAGTACAAATGACCTTCTTCTGATCATGCGTAGAATCTTTTGATCATGCGCAGAAAGGAACTACGAACTGGCTTATCGCCGCAAAAGAAATAGTTTCGCAATTCTACATACGTCTCAGAAGCTCCTTGGTGCTACGTAACGACATTCATTTGGTCCCTTAAACAGGAAAATGCCTTAGTAACTATATAACAAAGGAACGCATTTTGCTAGAATGTACACATTCAATGTGTAATGAAGAGCTAGAGTGTAAGGCGTGAGGGGTGGGGTATGTCCGGGGGGGGGGGGGCAGTCAAATGTATTGCTGTACACAATTCAAATTCAAAAGTTTATTGATATAAAATCCTGACTTTGAAGGATCATCATCAAAAGCAAAGAAACATAAGAAAAAAATAATGATATAACACGCGTGGCCAAATTATTTCCAAACACCCCCTAAACGAGCTTTTCTCTGTGTGCAAAGTAACCCCCTAAACAAGTTTTTCTCGGACTTTATTTACACATTTTGGCCCCTAAACAAGTTGTCGCCAGAAGATGACCCCGGGGAAAAAGCTTGGGGGAAAAACATACCCTAAACACGTTTGGCTAGTCTTAAAATAAAGCTTTTGGGGAAAAAACATACCCTAAATACGTTTGACCCTGCGATTGACCATTGACCAGTTTTTCAAAACTACCCTTAAAAAAAAAAATCGTTTTTGATACCCCTAACGAGTGCACGCGCGGCCCGCGTCCAAAACTGAAAAAACACCCCTTTAAACGCGCTTTTTTGTCTTGGTCTCGCGTGTGTAAAGTAATATATTATTTTGACTGACCCCCCCCCCCCTTCCCCAGGGGGTATGCCTGATTGGTAGAATCCATGTCCCCCTCCCCTATGGGTAAATCTGATGAGTGTGGAATTGTGTCAATCAAATCGATTAAAGGTATATTGTTTAACTTTGTGAGCAGCCGATTTAAAAAATTCTCAAACCAAGATGAAACATGTGTACAAGTGCATGTATTAGAACTAATAAACCCTGAAAACAACCATTATTGAGAATAAAAAGCTAAAACTACAAGGCAAACCCCGATTTTGTAAATAGGCGTCTTATAGACACCTAAATAGTACACATAAGTGCTTGGGATGAATTTAAGATGTTGTTTCCGGTCACTTTATATTTCAATTTTTGAAGCACTACATAATCATTTTCGAACGCAATTTTTTCTGGGCTTCATTTTTAGAACATAATTATCACAGACACAGGTGACAAGTGTGACCTTCTAGCTAGGATTTTTTAAAGTCAAACCAATGTTAACCAATCACTTTAAGGTATGAATATGCACTTACGGAGGTACCGCGGTTGTGTGGTATGAGGCGCCTGACTGCGCAAGAGAACATGGAGTCGGTATGGGTTCGATACCCGGTACTGCGCTTCTGCCCTTGAATTTCATCTGGGGCCCGTTGCAGAAAGAGTTGCAATCAACCGCAACTCTAAAAATCATGCGAAACTTGATTTTCAGCCAATCAAAAGCGCGCATTTGGGACTTGCGATTGATTTTTCGACTTGCATTTAAATGCAACTCTTTGTGCAACGGACCTCTGATATGCTTCGCTCCTTTACCCAACGTCAAATAAATCATTGAATATACTAACAGCATGATTAGAAAAAATGTTTTATGAGAAATTTCAAATTTTCAATAATTTAGAACTTTCAAGGAAAACTTCGAGATGCCGCTCTGAAATTACAATGAAGCAATAGATATCATGAAAAAAAAATGTATTGATTAATTTTATTGTGATCCCTGATAATTATGTTGGAGACGCATCATCTAAAATAGAAAAGATTGTATTTCAGAAGCTCCAGCGATTTTATTTACATATATAGGGGAAAATACAAAAGGAGAGTCTTGGTAAAAAAAAAGATCTTTAATACTTTTTTTTCGTTTCCGTATTTCACTTTTAAAAGCCCTTAAATCCTTGATTCGAATTCCCATTGATCATTTTCTGCTACACTTATCTCTACTCCCTTTCTAAATTAAAAAAAAGAGGTCTTACTTCTTTTAATCTATAATTTTATACCCACGCAAACTATTCATGAATGCTGATCGAGATAATTAAAATCCCCCAAATCAGATTATTGCCATGAATAAAAGTTACATTAATTACAAAATCGGATTAAAATGATAATTCGATTACGTCACCTCAAATGGTCTATTGTGATGAGATCATCATTATGCAGCAAAGTCATTAGATGTTTAATACTCAAGAACCGCTTTTAATTGTTTATTGGCGTTCTGAATTTACCCACAATGCATCGCCATTGGTAAAGAGATTGAAAAGAAGGGTTTGATAGTCTTTTTTTTGCAACTTATCAGTGGGAGAAATTTTATTTCTGCAAAAGATTTGATAAACAAGCCCCACGTTTCCATAAAAAAGAAATGTCTACAGATTAATGGACTATTCAAGCCTTTTCAGTTTAGTTTCCAATTACTCGTCCCATAATCTGCGATAGTCTTCCGGTTTTTTTTTAATGTGAGATGTTACTTTTTTCGGATCTAGTTACGATCTATTTGTTTCTCATATTTTTGTTGGGTGTGTTTGACATACATTCAATGTTTTGTTTGGGATTTAATATCTCGTGTGCACGTAAAGAAAAATACCGTAATGACTAAGATAATTTTATGACTATAGGTTTCTAACAAACATTATCTGCAGTAGCATCATCCATGTCATCATTATTATCATCACCATAACCACCATCATCGTCATCATCACTAGGCATCACCATCATCATCATGGTCATCATCATGGTCTTCGTCATCATCATCATCATCATCATCATCATCATCATCTATCATCATCATCATCATCATCATCATCATCATCATCATCATCATCATCATCACCACCATCATCATCATCATCATCATCATCACCATCATCATCTATCATCATCATCATCATCATCATCATCATTATCATCATCACCAGCACCATCATCATCATCATCATCATCATCAACATCATCATCATCACAACCAAACCACCACCACCATCATCATCATCATCATCATCGTCATCATCATCACCAGCACCATCATCATCATCATCACAACCACACAACCATCATCACCACCACCACCATCATCTGCGTCCATCCTCATTTTCACAATTATCAAAAACATTATCGTTATGGAATTATGCCTTGTCTACTTTATACAAAACCGTCATAAACAGGCACATGAATTCCGCTACCATTGTCAAGAATCAAGTTCATCACCATTACTCACATTTTCTCGTTACTATGACAACGTACCCGTTCTACTTTGCCCTCTATTCCTCTCTACCATCGACATACAACATTACCATGATTGCGTCGAGAGTAATCCGTGACAATGACGTCATTCTTCCCCCAAAAATCACGAACAAATAGCCATGTACGCACATGAATCGATTTAAGGTTGACATTTTAAACTACTACAAAATACCACTATAAAAAGCATACTGAAGGGAATTTTTAACAAAAGGAAGTAAAGGTTTAAATTTCTAAACATGAAGTCTGTGTTTTAGAATTTTGTGTTCGGGGAACGAAGAGAACTTTACAAGAGGAATTATACGACAATGTTTCAGTTTTCGGGAGAGGCTAGAAAGAGAGAGAGAGAGAGGGGGGATGGATGTAATATCCCCCTCCCTATGCCTCCGCATAATGTGCGTAGCATTAATGTCACTTATTTCATGTCGTAAAATCTCCATTTCGTAGAAAACAAAGGACGTCTTGTGAGCGTCATGAAACGCACTCTAGGCAACAAATCTTTTATTTATTCAAATATAAATTGAATTATATATCTTCCTTAAAACGCGTTCATGCTTCTATGTACTCGCAATTTTACTGAAGTGATTAAAACATGTCAGGAATTCAGCTCGGATTGTAGCAAATACATTATCACGATCTAATGTAGATCGCTAAGTACTACATTATTACATGTATTATGGACGAAGGAAACACATATTTGGCTCAGCATGCGCAGTGGTGTAGTCTTTGGAGGAGGGGGTGGGAGGGAGGGGAGGGGTTCAGGATGCGGAGGGGGGGGGGGTAATGATATCTCTTATTGTCAATTATTAAATGATAATTTTAAAATTGAAGTAAAAGAAAGGGGAAAGAGTAATGAAAAGGAGAATAAGATTTTTACCGTGTCCTTTTTACAAGGTACCCTGACGGCACTTTCCAAGTGGTGGATCCGGGAGGGAAGGAATCTGTCTATGTAAAAGAAGGAACTAGCCCGTACCCCCCGATTTTTAATACCTTTTTTTTCTTGTCCCTTTTTTTTCTACCGATGATTCTTGCTGGCTGTCGATAGTAAAGATCTAACTAACTATAGCTATTAGTGATATATATTATTTGCTTATTTTCGACCGACAATTGCGCCAATTCTTGGGTTTCATTTTTTTTCGGTGAGTTGGGGAGGGGGGGGGGTCACAAAGGATTGTAGAAAAAGCCCATGGGTATATTGGAGAGACATGCATGATAGGTTAAATACGCATTAATGATGGAAAAATGGTGCACCTGTTATTACTAAACTATTAAAACCAAAAATCATTAGGGCCTATGGCAAATACCATCAATCTATATCAAAAGAAAAAAGATTTTCGAGGAACTAAACGTTACTTTAAAGTGGTTATAGCCATATACATCCGAAATGAAAAAATAGCTGAATAAGTGTTAAAAAATAAAATAAATGAATAAAAAAGCCAAGTAGCATTTGTTATGTTCGGACCAATGTTAACACTTGAAATAATGGGGCGCCATTGATTTTGTTTCAAAACATTTTGAGTGCTCATTTATCGTACAAACCATGACATCTTCGAGTTAATAGCGTTAATGATTTACACCCAATTCCGTTAGAAATAAAAACCGAATGCCGTCGATAAACTCATTTTGTAATTACAAAAAGGCGAGAAGTGGAAGTGAAAACGCTCTAGAGAATGAATTGAATCTGGGTTTCCTCTTTTTTGCCTTTATTTTAGTGTTAGACGTAGTATGTTTCGGGGAAATGGGATGCTTAACAAATATTTGCCCGTCGTTCGGTGCAGAAATGGGGCGGGGCGAGGCGGTGGGGTGAGCTGTAGTGGCGGCTTCATTATGGTCGCGTTGAATTGCAAATAGGAAACCTCATAATTTATAAATCTTTATTTCTATCTTTTTCGTTTTGTTTTTACTTTAATGGGGTATTAGTGTATGGATCACGAAAGTTTTGAGGCTTACACAGTAAAAAAAATTATACAACGCTGTTTACGATATGAACCTTACAGTAATTGTTTAAACAGTTTAAACAACTGTTTAAATCTTAAGCAACAAAGTTTAGTTTTCTCCTGTGGTGTTCTATCATCATCATAAAATAAAATAATATAGGATTTATATAGCGCATGCACGTATCCACCTCGTTAGGTGTTCAATGATGATTAATAATAATTATTACTATTAATGATAAAGACATCAATAAGAATGACATTAATCTGTTTATACTGACGCTTTCTCCATCATATTCATATATAAAGAGAATGTTCACTAAACACATGTATGTATTTATGTATATAGAAGTGTACTTCTGCGTGCTCATAATAGGCATGCGTGATATCTAGGGATAATAATCATAATCATAATAATCATATTTCCTTTGGGTTAAATGGTTTTATAATCAGAAAACAGTTTTATCATCAGAAAATACTGAACGTGCACTTTCGAACACGAATATTGGATTACGATATGCTAGCTAGCACAACTTCTCCTCATCGCCGTAATTCTCTGCTATCAATTAATTTGGATATTAACAGTCTGAAACCCTTTTTTCTAATGCAGCTGTTCTGTTTCAAGATGGGGTGTAGGGTATACAACGTCCCACGAGACAAGATATGAAATATATTAAACCGCAATAACAGAAGACTAAAATCGGATTAATGAATATCGTGCGCGTTAAAGGAGAGAAAAGTGATCGCATCGCGAATTAAATTGGATTTTATAAAATAGCGCAACGGACAGAGCGTTTGTGTGTGTGTGTGTCTGTTAAAACGCTATACCTCCACGGTTTAAAACGAAGTTTTTGGCCAAATATTTGTCAAACCGTATCAGTGTCGCGGACTGGCGTGTGCGTTGGCGAATTTTCGTCGAGAGCGACATGCTTTTTTGTTTCAATTTCAAGTGTTGTATTGTATTCCACTTGGCTCCTGTGAGAATATAGGTCGGGGGTATTGCATGTTAAGGACGTGATTCGATTTTTATTGGCAACTAATAAGTCTTCGTTTGTAAGGATGTATGAGAGTGACGCCCCCCCCCCCGCCGCCTCCGCTCACTAAGAAATGACCACAGTTCGTCAATAGTCGGACAATAGTCGACACAATTTGAAATTACATATTGCCAGAAAAGGGAATAGGGTAAAGTAAAGTATATTTTCTATTTATGAATCACGTTCCGACCGATAGAAATGATTGTGATCAATCAAACCCACTTTGAGTTTGATGGAAGCATCGTGGTGTAGCGGTTCTGAGTTTCGCCTTGTAATCAGAGGGTCGTGTGTTCGAATCCCACCATGGCCTAGCGTCCTTTGGCAAGGCGTAAATCCACAATTTGCCACTCTCCACCCGGGTGTTAAATGGGTACCTGGTAGGATGCGAAAGCCTATGTAGTATGCCTAGAAATAAAGTCTTGGAACTCTTATTGGAATGCTCCCCAGGGAATGGAGAAGGTGCATACATTGTATGGGTATGCAAGGATCCGATGACCGGGGTAATAATATACCTGTATTTAAAAGGCGCTTAGAGACGTCATACCGATGTGTTAAGGGCATAGAGTTATATTTAACTCTATGGTTAAGGGCTATATATATGCGGAATATTACTAATTATTATTATCATTATTATCAAAATAAGATTTAATGTAAGTGACATTAATGAATGAAGGGAAGAGAAACTACCAAGGTTCATCAGGGCATTTTTATCAAAACATATTTAAAAAATTGGTCTTTTGGGGAAATAACAAAACATATATCATCCTCTGACCCCCCCCCCCCCCTACCCCGCCACCCTTCAGTAGTAAGTCATTGGGAGCTCCTATGAAAGTTGAACTTAAAACTTATTCTACATAAGTGATCAGTATTTTGTTTCAATTATTAATTCGTTTGGTTTGCACTTCAAATGTTCATTCAATAACTTAACCATGCATTATAATTTCTATGCGAAATGACTGTGCTCGAGAAATTTCTTTTCATGACGAAGACAATTACTGCACAGTATGTGACTAATGTAATCTAAAAACGAATGCTCTGCGGAAAATGTAAACAAACTTGAACTTGGCTGACTCATGTGTGAATTTCTAATTTCTAATGTAAACAGTAGTTGGTCTCAGCTGCATAAAATAAAGATATTTTAAGATCTGATGTCATGCTGTGCATGTATGTTTCGTAAGGAATGAGAAAGCTCGCGCGCACCGGGGTTTGAGTGAGTTTGTGCATGCATGGATTGCTTTTGGCGAATGCAATGAATTGTGGGTAACATTCATGATGCAGAGAGGGCGAATAGAACAAGCGAATGTGATTTCTTTTGTCAACGTTTGGATGATGAAGTCATCCCGATGTGTGAATGGTTTTGAGTCATCATGGCTGAAGAGGAATGGTGAAAGGGGAAGCGGGGCAAGACTGGCCCTTCCCCATGGAGTATGTTTTTCCAGGCTTTTTCTTTTTTTGGAAGGCGTGGAAGAGGAAATGAAATTTTCTTATTTATAAGACCCTCGGTAAGGATGCAAAAAATGTGTTCACCAGGATGAATTCTAGCTTTCAAACCATCCTCTGACGACAGTGACGACGACTGCCCGCCGTTATTTCATTTTCTATCGTTTATTTACATTTTCAACAATCGTCATCAACAGTGGTCATCACCATCCCCATCAGTACCATCATCACCATCATCATCATCCCCATCATCATAATCATCATCGTCACCATCATCATCAACATCATCATCATCGTCATCATCATCCCCATCATCATCATCATCACCATCATCACCATCACCATCATCATTATCGTCATCATTATTTATCATTATTATCATCATCATTATCATCATCATCATCCCCATCACCATCACCATCATCATCATTATCGTCATCATCACCATCATCATCATCATCATCATCATCATCATCATCATCCCCATCACTATCACCACCATCATCATCATCGTCATCATCATCACCATCATCACCATCGTCATCACCATCATTATCACTATCACCACCATCACCAACGTCATCATCATCATCATCACCATCATGACCATGCATCCCCATCTTCACCCAGACCACTATCACGACTATCATCCTCACATTCATCATCACCCTCATCCCTAACCTCCTCCTCTTCCTCCTCCTCAACATCGCCATCATCACCTACATCTTCACCCTCACCACCACGATCATCAACCCCAAATGATGTCTTCCCATAATGCAGTTTATATTCTCACAATACATGCAGGGGAACAATACACTAAAACCTACATTGTTGGAATGGGAGCGGTTGTACAATGGAACATTATATCCCGTCCTTATTCATAGTTTCATCGGATCTTATCATTGTTTTTTTTTTAAAGAGAACCCCCTCCCTCCTCTTCAATGCCCCCCGGATGCGCCCTATAACTGATGGAGGCTAAGGATGATGATGATGACGAGGAAGAGATACCTCGAAATGTCTGTGTAAGCTCATCAACAGAGAATGACTCACTGTGATGGTGAATAGTAATGGGGTTCCCTCGCAACCTTCATCTCTTTGTTTGT
This sequence comes from Lytechinus variegatus, assembly GCF_018143015.1. Classification (NCBI taxonomy): domain Eukaryota; kingdom Metazoa; phylum Echinodermata; class Echinoidea; order Temnopleuroida; family Toxopneustidae; genus Lytechinus; species Lytechinus variegatus. The sequence continues at coordinate 25,350,579 of NC_054756.1, read as the reverse complement.
CTCAGAGCCTCTTTCTCATCTCTGTCTTCCTCTCTCCTTCCATTCCCTTATCTATCTATCTGATTATCTTCTCTCCCATCTCATTTTCTTCAATCTTTTACATCATACCATCTATCTATCTATCCATCTATTTCTCTATCTATCTATCTATCTATCTAGTATCTATCTATCCTATCTATCTATCTATCGATCAATCTATCTATCTTTCTTTCTATCTACCTACCTATCTTCTACCTATCCATCCATCCGTCTATCGATCTGTCTATCTTCTCGTCTCATTTTCTTCAATATTTTACATCGTACTATCTATCTATCCATCTATCCATCTATTTCTTTATCTATATATCTATCTATCTGTCCATCTATCTATCTATCTATCTATCCATCCATCCATCCATCCATCCATCCATCCATCCTATATTGCTTTTCCATAACGGTATATTTCAATATACGATAACTTCGTGGAAATACGCTTTTACTATTCAAAAAGGAAGTAGAATTCAAACAGGTTCAATATTTGCAATGTACACCAAGGAATGCCATTCTTTTCACCATGCAGGGATTATCTAAATACGAGAAGACAATTACGTGAAAAGTCTGGAATTGTTTGCAAAGATCCCCTCGTCTTTATAGACCTTTCGTCGTGTAAACGAGATTTGTCTGTGGAAGTATTTAGCGCGTGTTTACACACTCGTGCTAAAAGTATTTCAAGTGTTTACCTGTGTAGTACGTCACACGTGGTATGATTTTTACAGTCCCATTGTGATCCGACTTCGGTTTGAAATAGTCTGAATATTCAAAGAGTATATGAATTATGTGTTATGTATCATGTCGATATATGTATATATATATATAATTTTTCTGCTATTTGTTTTAATAATAATAAAAAAAAGAAATTTATCAGGTATAAATATATTTCAATTAGATTATTAGAATGTAAATTATGCATATGTTATTCATTATGTCATTTGTTTATTGTTATGTTATGCTAAGAAAAAATGATTACACTTGTATGTACTTTTGTCAATTTGTTATTTGAATGTGGAAATAAATCAAATCAAATCAAATCATATAAATTGAATTTAATTTATTCAATTTCATGCCATTTCAATGTAATATACCATGTACCGATCTCACATTTTGCATTTTCATATACAAAGTGTATGTGTCATTGTCCTGAGATACATAAGAATAAATAATAATAATAATAAATAAAGATATGGTTTTGGTTGTCAATAGAGTCTTCATTGATAGCTTTCTCTCTTGTTTACAATACATCATAAATACACATATTTTAATTTGTTTTATTAATCGTATTTTGTTATGATAAAAATATTTTTTTTTGTCTATCGCTGGTCAGCTCAGGCAGGATCCAGAACCAACACGATTATCGTCCGTATATCTACTTGCGTATCTAGGTCTTTTAACAAATATTTCGGGGCGGGGACTATAATCATAATGATTATATTACCGAGGCGCTGAAAGCGTCCCATCGTTATTGTTAGTGTAGAGGCACACTCGGTAAGAAAACTAACCGCAAAGCAATATTGACCCCCTTCATTCATTTCATTCTGTTTTTTATTCATCGCAAAGAATTGAAAAGGGGAGAAATCTCGGGTTCCTCTTGACCCTGGCAATGAGAATAAATCACTTAATATCATCTAAGTAAACACAAGGCAGTCGTGTCTGGGCTCCGAGCTTCACCAGCCAAGCGAGATGGCGTGTGGATGCGATGCAGGACCAGTGGATCCGGTGACAATCGTCTGGTGTGATGTTGATGAAGAAGAGGAGGGGTTACAAAAAAGGAAAGAGGGGGGAGTGTGGGTTTGTATGAAAAGATAAATCAAGAGTTTGTTTGCAAAAGGGGTTAGATCCACTTAAAGGTCAAGTCCACCTCAGAAAAATGTTGATTTAAATCGATAGAGAAAAATCTTGCAATGTACTTATGCGGAACTAAATTGTCATTATACTACCCTTCCATGTGAACATAAAGTTTGGTATAAAAAAAATTTGCCTGTCTTCATATTTTCTAACATATTTTTTTAAAAAAAATACCTTTGTGGATCTAGCCCTTTTGCAAACAAACTAAAATTGATCCATCCCATTTTGAGTAAAAAAATATCTTTGCCATTTGTTCACTTTTTAATGAGAGTTTTAACTTGGTATCACTATCATCTTATAGAGCTATTAAAGGTCTATACATTGATACAAAAATAAGAAAAAATCAAATTGTTCTAACCCGTTTTATGCAAATGAGCCTTTCAGAAGAATTCGTTTGCAGAAGGGATTAGATCCACTTTAGACACTTCCAAGAAAATCACGTTTTTTGTTATTCTCTCATATTGCAAACCCAGGAATAACGGCATGAACGGGGGGGGGGGGAGGAGCGATGGCCGGGAGTGTACAAAGGAAGTGACGTCATTGGTCATCACTAATAGATGAAAGTGCGCCCCTCCCCCCCAAAAAAAAGGTGGGCACGGTCAAATTGAAGTTAAGAGAAAGAACGCTCAATTTCCAATAGTCAAGATGAAAAAACACGAAACCTATGAGTTTGAGTTATTTTATCTCTTTACAAAAGAGAAGACGTATCACTTTTAAAGGGGAAGTTTACCCTGAAGAAAACTTTGTTGTAAAAATAGCAGAAAAAATAGTAAAAAATATTGGTGAAGGTTTGAGGAAAATCCGTTAAAGAGCAAGAAAGTTATTAGAGTTCAAAATTTTGGATTTGTGACGTCATAAACGAGCAGCTGCCCCATGTGTTATGTAATATAAAATGCATGAATTTCAAATTGTGTATGGTTCCTGATGACTTAATTTTGTTTTCTATTCATGATCGGGTGTGAAATGATTTGTCTATTGATATACAAAAGGTACAGTGAAAACCATTTTAAATTTTCTGAGAAAATGACATTTCATTGATTTTTTACCATTCACTATGTAGGAATGCTGCTCGCATATGACGTCACAAATCAAATAATTGAAATCCTAATAACTTTTTAATTATTTGATGAATTTTTCTCAAACCTTCGGCAATATTTTTTTATTATTTTTTCTGCTATTTTTACAAATAAACTTTTTGTCAGGGTGAACTTCCCCTTTAATACAAATAATAGAGACCTATTTTCTGGGCAACGTTAATTGCTTTTAATTTTGAGAAGGGAGACGAGAGTGATGGAAAGAGGGCAAAGGAAAGATAATGTAATTATTTTGTGTAATAAGATTGCATTGTAAGATAGAGAACAAAACTATGAGAAAAGAGTTCAGTGAAATATTCACGAAAAAGAAATGTGAGATTGGAAAGTATCCACATTTGTTGTGCAGAAAAGAGGTATGAGAGGAATATATACAGGGAGAAAAGGGGGGGGGGAGATAGAGAGGGGGTGGGGTGGGGTAACAACGGCAGCGAATAGGAGAAATGAATCATTAAAAGACAACATCCAAAATCAGCTGTCTGCACATTGTTAGAATTAGGGTTGATTAGGTTAGGAGTGCGTTCAAGTTCGTTTTAATTGCTCAGGACACAGCGGTTGGCTCGTATGGGTCATTGTTTATGGCCACAAGGTAACGTGAGCCACAAGGTCACGTGGGATGCTAATAACGATATGAATACGCACCATTATACCAACACACACCATATATATTTCACGGTCATAATCAGACGATGTTATGAAAATGAGAATGCATTTGAAATTTTTCGCTTCAGTCTTCTTCTTTTAATCAATCTACTTATTTCTAAATCAATAATACCGATGATTATGTATGACTTATTGAATTGGTAATTAGAATTACCATGATCATATGAATTTCAATATATTTCAACGTAATTATACCTTCTGTTCGATGGTTTGTCTCATCTGACTTGCGGTCAAGTGTATTGCCTTTGTTTGCTACAAAAACTGAATATTTGAGGCTAACTAACTGATGCAAGGAAAATGATATTTTCGAAATTTTACCAAGTTTATTGATAAATCTTATCAAGATCTATATAAAACCTTTACAATACCGTATTCAGTAAATGAAGTGTTAATTTTCAGTTAAAGTATTGACCTCTCGAGATATATTTAGCCTATAAGCAGGTAAGTTGATAAAAAGGAGAAGATATATAAACCAATAAACACATGAATAAATACATGACTAGTATAATCAATAAACAATTCATTGAATATGCTTATTAACCGGACATTGTGGCTCAGTGGTAGAGCATCCGCCTCACGAACGGGAGGTCGTGGGTTCGATCCTCGGCTGAGTCTTAGCAAAGACTTGTGAAAATGAAACCTTCTTCCTTCTTGCTTGGTGCTCAGCATTTAGATTGGAGAAGTGTAATAATAACATTATTATGTTATGCAGGGCCCGCTGGTAGAGCAGTCTTATGATTGAAGTGGCTACGCTGGGTAAATAAAACGTTATTATTATTATTATTATTATAATTATATTAACAAGGAAGTATGTCAAGTAATGGGTTAATTTAAACTGTTAATTCTGATAAGAAATATGACGTTTTCTTTTTATTTATTGATAGCACAAAATATATCTACACATTTATGCCAAAAATGACAATGTGTAATTATGGGTCTTCGTAATTGATAAAAATGTTTTATACACTGTAATGATATGGGGTAAAATCTTAATCAACACGAGGCTGATTATGTGTCCAACCAATTTGAGGCATTTTTTTCCCCAATGCGGGAAGCATATTGCCCAGTAAGGTTAAAAAATAAGCAGCAATTACTTTAGAATGGCAACATTTTCATCACAATGGATAAATAAAAAAATGCCCATAATAAATGTCCAGTGATAGGTGGAGATATAATTACCCTCATGGAACATTTCTACCCAAATTCCTATATAAATTTCTGAACTGTATTTGGAGAAAATTTTATCCGTGCCAGCTATCAATGTGTCATCCAACTAAATCAACTTAATGTTTTCGTGTAAGATACAAATTCTTTTTCTTTCTTTTTTATATGATAAAGCAAAATAACATTATATTTAGAAAGTGATTTTACTCGATATTGTGATACTTTTAAAATGATGTTTAAATCAAGCGGTTGCAATGCCTCATAGTGTACAGTGTAGTCTTACAGTTTGAAAAAGGAATCTCCTAATATGGTGGGGATATTTGTTCACCTTCAGTCACATGCACTTGATTTGGATAATAACACCATAATTATCATGGAAATAAGTTGACTCTTGGAAATCACTGATTCATTAAATCGTTTCCGTCATGTCCGTGTAGCTTATCTAATTTGAGTAACCCTTTGGACAAAGCTTTCGTTGAATTCTACAAGGATTGCAGAAAATAATTGTTTATTGATTTTGCCATTTTATTGGTTGAAATAAAGAAAATGCGATTACATTAATTGCATGTATTTCAGGGCGAGTCTTGAGACCTATGCTCTTTTGTCCCTAGACAATCCCCCTAGACAATCCCCTGAAAGATGAAATGACATTAGTAGATTAATTGCGAACATGCATGTTAAGGTCCTTTGTTTGCGAGGGAAACAAGGCCGCACTTATTGAGGTAATCAAACGGGTAATCACTATTAATGATGTCACCGCGAATGTTTGGCAGTAATTAAAGGCCGTCCAAGATATATGGGGTATCTTAATTATTTGGGTTCAGATGTTCACCAGACATTTTCCTCCTTCCTTCTCCCAGAGCTACATACGCACCAACAGAACCGATTCAAAATCGTGTCATTGGTAATAACGTAACATTCTTTCGTCGTTGTGGAGTCGACATCGACTGTATGACTGAGGCAATTGAGTACATCCATTTTTTACATATATATTTTTTGGGGCAACAGCCTGCTAACTTGTCTAGGAATTGAAGGAGAGATCATAACGGGAGTGGGGGGGGGGATGGGGTAGGAAAGAAAGGGAGAAAGAGAGGGGGAGGAGAAAAGGGAGAGATGTGTGGGTGGGCAGGGGCGAATCCAGGATTTTCCAAAAGGGGGGCACATTTTTCCGAGGAAAAATTTGACAAGCAAAAAAAATAAAACAAAACAATAATAATAAAAGGTCTTCATTTTAAAAGGGAGGCACACTTCTGTTTTAATGGCATTTTAACATTTACAAATTTGACCTTTTTCTTCTAAAGTGGGGGGGGGGGGCACGGGCCGGTTGTGCCCCCCCCCCGGATCCGTGTGGGTGGGTGTGGGTTAGAGACTGTGTTTAGGGTGGGTATGCCTGCAATGGGATGATAAAGAGGGGTGCAGATAGATATGGGAGAGAAAGAGGGATGGGATTTGTTGATTCAGACCAAAAGAAAAGAGTGACAGAAAGAATTAGTGGGGGGGGGGGCAGAAGATGAATTTGTTTGATAGAGGAAAGTAACGGAATTGTATAACAACTGAATGAGATATGGCCTGTTTACTTTATGAAACAAGTGAACAGTCAATGCATTGTACACTTTTGCAAATCAATGTACATAAATAAAGTTTACAGCGGCATTTTGTTTGATTCGTATTTTGATTTATATTGATTAATAAAAATTGAAAGAACAAAAAATATTTGCCAGACATTTGGAAAAGTCAAAATTAAAGATTAACAACGACAAGTAAAGATTTGTAAAGCGCAAAATGCAGGGACAGGCGGTTCCTGATCACGAACAAAAGGATGGCAATGAGTTGAAGAAGAAAAGAAAAACTTTACAGTTCGACGAATCCGTGAGATGGAAGAGTGGAATAGCCGAACTGATGCGAGTCCATTTCTGCGAATATAAACACTGCATCTATTTTGACGTGAGGACGTTCGAAAGCGCGCCAGGAAAAAGGGCAATCAAGCAATCCTTAATGAGAATCGTTCCTTCTCTTGGATGAGTAATAGCGTATGATTAATAAATCTTGTCGAGTCCAGGTTCTTCCCGCCAAAACAGACAGCCTCTAAAGTGTCCTGCTGTGCGCTCCGACCGTCTGCCCATCTCGTATGCAAATGAGCCAGACGGTTGTGAGACAAGTCGCGTGTTGATCGCGATACGTGATCGGTGGCTTGTTGTGATCGTCGTCTGCTTCTGATAGTCGTGTTGTCATTGTACAGTCATGATTGTCGTGCCTATCTGAAGACTTTCTAAATATTTCATAGATGAATGACTTATGTGTGTGAGGGGTGTGGGAGGGTGTGTGTGTGTGTGTGTAGGGGTTGTTTTTTCTTTGATGGAGAAAATGGGTATTGAAAATTCGAATGTTACCATGCACAGATGCAGATCTGAAGATGTAATTATATTGATAAATCAAAAGAAGTATCATAAATAATAAAAGTTTGGCCAAGTATAGAATTTGGTTCTTTTTAGACATTTAGAAGGTCTTAATTACATTAGAATACGTTCTGCTTGGACTTCTTTATCTATTAAAAATAAAGAAAATAAAAAAACATGATGATTTCTTACAGTAACACATCCTCATTTTGAAGATAAGATGAACCATGCACAAAATAATCAATGACAATTACGTTTTATACTTGTTCATTCTTATTATTTTGAATATTCGTACTCCCCCCTCCAAAAACAAACACTTGAGAAACAATCCCCCTTAAAAATGACTGTCTGATTTACTTTTGTAAATGCACTGTTTTTGGACATTCGCAAAGAAATCGTATTAAACCCCCAAATCGCCTAAGAAAATCAAAACTAATTTGTGAACAAGAAAATGATGAGAAACGAATGGGGGTGGCGAGGGGAAAATGGACGACTATCACGTCTTTGTGTTCAATCTTATAAAGAGATGAAAATGCATAATCCTCTCTCATTCTTAGAGAAACAATGAAAGTAGTCGGTCTTTCATCATCACGCCTCATTGTTATTCTAAAGTGAGATGGTGTCCTGTCGTCTTGTCACACCTCCTTCAAACACAGACACGAAACTTGCCCCATTCCTCACCTCTAAACACAAAACATAATTTTGACACCTCTATGCTCATCGCCCACCATAAGGCATCCCTTCCGTCCGATCTCCTCCCGACGGCTGGGCGTGCATGCGAGGAGAGGTTTTCCCCGGAGCGGGGGATGACTCGGAAAGGCATCTATGCAAATGAGCCAAAGGCGAGCCGAAGTGCGTAATGCGAAACGACGCGACAACGCACGCACGCGAGTGATTTCACATCCGTACGCAGCGAGGCTGAACTAATGTCAAGTTTTCACTGTCTGGCGTTTCCTTCAGCTGGCTGAAGACAGAATTTTCATGATTAAAATATTCAGGAGGAAATTCGGAAACAATGAACTGCATGTCAAACCAGATGTATTTCCACCTGAAACCATTCACATTCTAAAGTATTAACAACCACCTATCCATGATGTCATGCATTAGTTCTGATTCGGCAATCGGTACCATCAAAGATCGTCTCAATCTCTTCCCATTTTGCAATTTCTTTTAATCTACAGCTCGATGAAGTATCTTCCCATATTCGTTTCACCCTTTAATATCAAGTTAAGTTCTTTGTATAAATTCAGCATGTTCAGAATAATTGTCATCTTTTCATCAATGCAGTGTTCATTACTATAAAGCATGTATAATACAGTATAATATCGTCGAAATTATTGACCCCACTAGCAAGCTCGACTTTGCTCTTTAACGTTTTTTATTACCCTTTGGGAAGGGAAATTACCCACCGAACATTAGTTCATCTTCTAGATTACTGTTAATAGCATAAGAACCCCGAAGCAGACGAGGCACTCCGCGCTCGCACATAGCTGAGACTTTATGAATATTCATAACTCCACACGGAGGGAAGGCATGGAGGCTGATATTGAGTGAAGGAGTGATGGTAGATAACGGGCGCGTATCGCCTGGAGCGATGATTTTGAATTAAGATGGAGATTGCCGTCGAATACAATGATAGTTTATTCATTCATTCACAGGAATATGGCGCTGAATATCAGAAGCATTATTCGAAGTTTGATAGTATACACATTTATGCTGCAGACACCCATCCTTTATCTACAAACGGACAATTTCACATTTTGCATTAGCATAGCAACCTTATGTTATACTGTTATATGTGTTTTGAAAATTAAGGATTGGGGTTTATTGAGTGTTGGAGGAGAGGTTTTATGTTTGGCTTATTTCTAGTTCTCACTGTCACTATTCGCACCACGATCTAACTCGTGGTGCGAATAGTGACAGCACCACGATCTAATACGACCTGATCGTATCAGGTCGTATTAGATCGTATCAGATCAGTCGTTGCAATCGTATACTGATCGTAGAAAAAATTGAATGGTTTCATTTTTTTTTGGGGGGGGGGTCAATTACGAAGGTCCAATCTTGGAGTTCGTAAGTAATCGTAGTATACGACAGTGGGATCGAGGTATTAACGTGCAGTTTTTTTTCCATCGGAGCAATTGTCGCCGGAGCAAAATGTCATGGAAACCTTCGCCAACCTTCCCCATACTCTACTTAATACTCTCCCTTTCTTCAGGCAATAATTGTCAAGCATGTCAAGTGTATATTCTTATGCCGAAAGGAGAGAGCCACGATTGTATTCTGATTATATGATTGTCTTTGCGATCAGAAGATCAATAATGATGATCAATTTATTATTTCACTCTAAAGTTACCTGATTGTAAACGCGGATATGAAGTGATGTCAACCTCGCCTCGCGGCATAATTCGGGAGGGAAGATTCACGAGCATGCTTGACCCCGCTCCTGTTATGGCCCATTCTTAAAGTTAGTCTACTCTTATAGATTAAGAATTTTGACATTTTTCAGTTTCAAGCCAAGCGGTTTTTTTTACTTCAGTGCCCACATTTGTTCACCTAAATCATGATTTAGGCATCGTACGATGTGAATTGAAATTGCAACATTTTGGTAAGCATTTTATGTACGGATGTGAATTGGCTGCAAAAAAACCCAAAAATACCAATACCAATATATCCCACAATATATCCATTTTCGATTACATTGTTTTCCCAATTATTAGACCGATGCCACCCCCCCCCCTCGACCATACTCACACGCACTTACAAAATCATCACCACCGTCGTAGCCTTCTGAAAGTATATCACAAACGCTAATAAAATGCGAAATTTGTATGTCACCTTATAGATGTGCATCTTTTTACGACGATAGCGAATGATAAGACAATATAAGCCAGAATCCTTTATATAAAAGAATGAAACACTGTCTTCGAAATATCAAAGGAATCTAATCAATAGCAATCGCTTGCGGCATGCATGTTTGTTTATTATACACGGACTATTATTATGGGCTAATAATTCGTATCGATCATCGATCAATACTATCGATTAGAATCAGCTGACGCACACAAAACTGTCAGACAGGTTGAGTGATTGGATTCTTATCTTAGAATACTTTCCAAGAAGATTCTTTCCTTTTCACAACCACATGACCCTTTTGCATCAACTTATCCGAAATGAGAGTAACAAATAGGTTTACGCATAATAATCCTCACGTGGCAACAGTAGGAATATTGTGCGGCGTGAATCAGATTAAGATATGAACCCACTACAATACTATTCACCGGGAGATAGGGCGATAGTAGTTCGAAAAGGCAAACTACAATACCATCCACCGGGAGATAGGGCGAGAGTATAGTTCGCTATTAACCGATTTTCCCCACGGGTTACAAAATTCACACCATAACCCATTTCCCAGTGGAAGGTCTTTGGTCTCCCGAGACGTGTTCGACCTGTGGTCATAATCGGTACTTAAAATATCGTAACCCTGGAATACCAGACAAAACCTCGATTATAACTTTTATCTCAGCCATAGTCGATATCTCATGTAATTGGCATGACGCATGGATTGTGTTGTCTTTTCCAGTTTGCCTTTTCGAAGCTCCCGTCCGTCGGTCTTGATGACATTTACCTTGACGAAGCCTTCATAAAATTATAGATTGGTTTTATAAGTGTTGACTATAATCATGATAATGTCTATGGTGGTTGAAAAAAAGAGAAAAATGGAAAACTGCGAGGTGCATTCTGAGGGGGGTCGGGAAAGCCACAGGAGGGGGGGGGAGGTGGCTACCGCCCTAAGATTCTTCAAGAAGTTAAAAAACAGAGAGAGAAAGAGAAAATATAGCTGGCTTTCCTAAGAATAAGCCTCAAGAGAGTGTAGGCTTTTGAGGGAATGATAGAGCTCCATGTGCCCGATGGATCCGCACTGAGTAAAATGGGTATATGCTGATGGTCAGATGATAAGAACGTCATTTATCAAAAATAATAACATACAGCATTCATAAAGCGCTCATTGAGCGCTGGTTCCCTTTAGTGTTTTATAATAAATTTGGAATGACCTCGTATAGAAATATTAATGTCTAGGGAAATAACACATTACTGAGTGCATCGCCTATTAATTATGAATGATCAAACCTGTCAAAAAAGTGCAAGACATCAGCGGTTACAGCACTTCAATTATGCCATGTTCAATTTAATGTAAGGCCAAGGCCATGGGGGCAGCTGGGGGTGAGCGAAATAGTGAAGGGAGAGAGGGGGTGGTTGGGGGAGGGGAGGGAGAAAAGGAAAGAAAGTTGGAGAGACGTACAGACATGAATATCAATGAGATATATTGCTTAGGAGTGACTGAGAGTGATGATAGAGAGCATTGGATCGGGTGTGTGTGGGTGTGGGTGAGAAAGAGAGAGAGCGAGAGGGGAGAGAGGGGAAGAGAGGGGGGGGGGTGCGAATCGAAAGACGCATACAGCAAGATGGAGGGGAGGAGAGAGAATGTGAATTCAAAACCTTTGATACAATATTGCAATTTTTCATCATACAAAATTATTGCCATGGTAACCGCACGAGTGAAGCACATGTCTGAAGCGACAGTTCATTTGTTCCATTATACATGAAAATGACAAAACGTTTATTAATTTTCAGATGACTACAGTCATTGTGTCAATGATGCTACAATTTCTGCAGTACCTTGTATTCTATAAGATGAATTTCGATCCAGAATGTGAACGTAAAACTGACTTGTAGGCTATTTATTTCGTTATGATATCTTATTCCTTGCTTTCAAGTAATTTCAAGATTTATTACCAATTAGAATTTTGTCAAGATTTCAGTTGATAAACATCATCCGTAACTTAGTACATGTCTTGAAAGTGAAATCATTTTTCTTGAGTCTTAGAAGATAACTACTATCGTGCACCATTGATCGATTTTTATCGATCTTGTTTACTTACATTGGGAACGGACTACATCGTCACATCCCTGTATATTAATATCTGCAATGTGCATATAAAAGTCATTACAAAATAAAGTTGTGATGACGATAGTTCTTATCTGTTAGATTTTGCAGTATCTTTTTTTTCGAAGAAATAATAACAATCATCAAGCTGAGGGCGCCTCAAATTTATAAATAGAATATATGCCCAAAGAAATTCGCCATGCACAACTGAACATCATGATATCCAGTTGTTTAGTGTCACATTTCTCGTATTTCATATTACTTTTCCTCGTCGTATAAACGGAAAAAGAGTAAGATGGTAACATCTCTGCCCAAAGTAGAGTAGATTTATTACGTAACCATGCAAAAGATAAGGATGTGTGTATCTGAATTGTACCAATGTCCATTTAGTTGTAAACGTAGATATTCACGTTTCAATACCACACACTTTTTAAAGGGATGCTCGGGCTGAGAATATTTATATCTAAATAAATAGAGTAAATTCACAGAGCACAACGCTGACAATTTCACCGAAAATCGGATGACAAATAACGAAGTTATTTAATTTCAAATTTTAGAAATATTTTGTGAAGACAGTTATATGTACATCGTCATGAATATTCATTAGGTGGGCTAATGTCACATCCCCACATTCCTTTTTCGTACGTTACGTGTGTAAATGTGTCTCCATTATGAAATAAGTTTCAGCAATAAAAAAATAATGCACTTAATCAGTTGTAAATCCTATTATTTTAGTTCTTGGTCGAAAAATTCTTAATAAATCTAATTTCATATTACAAAATTCAAAAGAACAAGTGGGGATATGACATCATCAGCTCACCTAATGAATATTTATGAAGACATATCTAGAACTGTTTCATCGGAATAATGCAAATCTTTTAAATTCAATAACTTCGTTATTTCTTGTCCGAATTTGATCAAATTTTCATCATTTTGGTCCTTGGAATGTACTCTATTTATTGAAATATAAATATTTTCAGCCTGGAGCATCCATAAAAAAAACAACAACCACAACAACAACAAACACAACCAAAACACCAACAACATAGATTACAATAGACGGTTCCAAAAGCACACAAATGCAAGAAAGATTATGATCAAAGGCAATGTTTTATCGATTGTGTATAAGTTCATGACTTTTAATACAAAGTAACTGAACCTCGGAATGAAATCTACACAGATAAAATGTCCAATATTTGTTTTGGTTATTATGCTGGTCTTTGCTCCTACAATCGGCCAGCTGATCGCTGAGGCTCGGCGCGTGCTCTACATGACGAAACAATAGGATCGTCGGACCGTGGAAGCACACGCGAACACCGCGGCACGCACCTGCACCTGTTCCACAGCATTCCGATATCTATTGTTCGATGCAAGACGGTTAGTCTTAACAATCAGACGCTGAAGGGATATTAAAGCACAGAGGCTAAATGTTTTATTTGAATTTTGAACATCCAGTTATTATTCAAACAATTGCCTACGTCGTGGTCTAGTGGTTTGAATCAGAGGGTCGTGGGTTCGAATCTTAGCCATGGCGTTGTTTTCCTCCAGCAATAAATTTATCCACACTGTGCTGCACTCGACCCAGGTGAGGAGAATGGCTACCCGGCAGGAACAATTCGTTGCATGCACTGGGCGCCGGTGATGGTAGCTCGTGCTAAAGTCGGGGTAATAATAGCAGCACTTTGTATCCTCTGGCAAAAAGCGCTTTATAAATCCAGCTATTATTATTATAAAGCTCATAAATATAATATGTATGCAAATTATTTGGCATTGCAAACAGATTTGAAATTTATTTTTAAAAGGGTCACTTCCATCACTGATATCCAATCATTGAATAGATTTTGATTTTGGTGCAAGAAGCAAATTGGCATTATTTCGAATACACGAGTAGCAAGATTTGAAGTTGATTTTGATAGTAAAATTAACTTTGTAATTGCAATTACAATGTAGATGCAAGTTTCTTTTTTTTCAAATCCACAGGGGATGCCAGAATCTTAAAAGGTCTGAAGTTCTAGACCATGCTGACAAGATAGTCTACCTGACTATTGGCACCTCGCCAGGTAAACCAACAGAACAATAATTTATTTTTAATGTGTGTCAAACCTTTTGTATACTGTGCGCGTGTCTGGTGCACTTCTTTTTGACAGACCATGCAACAGCTGTTTTCAAATCACAAAAGGAACGATTACTTTTCTTTGGGTCCGAAGCAACTCTCGAAGGTCGGCCATTGTGTGATTATTCTTTCTTATTCCTTCTTTTTTTATATAAAGCACCTTAAAGGTAAATAATAATCAGAAAGGAACCCGGTAAGGGGTCGGCTCCAGGCTGTTCCACAAACGGCTTGTGCAAGCATAAACTTTGACAAGTTTGGAATGAAATTGCGATGCATTTGCCCTCCCCCTTTCTGATATTCAAAGGGGGTAGAGCGTCTTTGAAAAGTATAAGGAGGCCACGGGCAGTGCTTTTCTTGGTTATTATTCTTTCAAAAGTCCAACAGGTTGTACTTTTTTCGTATGGCGTCGTCATCACATGAATAAACAGCGCCCTTTCAAAAGATAGACATCTTGCCCCTGAAAAGGTAGCATGGGTGTGATTGTATATCACCATATGCCGGTCTGAAGTACCCTCCGGTGCTATAGGTGACTTTTAGGTGACTCTTGTAGTCATTAAAGCAAAACTATTAAAAGTTGATAAAGTGAGTAAAGAAAAAAAAAGCGAGATAACATCTCCAAAGAATGAATATGAACTGATTCAAATTTCAGCATTGTCGTTTTCATAAATGTAAAATATCAATTTTGTGGACTGCCAGATGGTTATGCTGAAGAAAAGAAGTTTAATCAAGTTGTAGTTGTTTAAAAAGCAAAACCAGATGATTACATTTCGCTTTTTATATTATTATACTACACTGAATTACAATGATAATTGCATTTCGCTTTGTATGTTATTAAACTACACTGAATTACAATGGTTTTTATTTTATATTGATCGTTATGAGAAAGCACACCCCTCCCCTGGTTGTCTCGGAAGGGCGTGGACACCCCTGCTCCCCCCCCCGCAACACAAATTCGTTCCCTTAGTTCCCTTAGTTGCGATCCGATTTTTTTTTAATATTATAACAATTAATGTGTACATTCCAACCAATAAATCCTTGGCGATCAGAGATAAGAAAAGTCGTAGAGTTACTGATATATATTAAAAAAAATCAGTGTAGTTCGAGCCTCCCTGTAGGAACAAAATCAAATTCAATTCCAAATAGCAATGACGTCATCATCGGCTGGGACCTGAAGCCGATTTGGAATTTACTTCGACAACAGGGCTTGCAGTAAAGCAAAATTGTGATTTTATTATTCCTAACATTATGCTGAACTTCAAATGAAGTAATTTATCTTCTTGGAACTTTCACAATTAATGCAAAATGCGATTTATTAAAAAAAAACATTGCGTCGGATTGGATCGCATAGGATGCGATGATCGAGCTTTAGGAAAATCACGTTTAGGACCATTGATTTTTTCTACGATTAATACGATTGCCACGACTGATCTTATACGATATGATACGATCAGTATCCACGAGTAAGACCGTCGTATCAATCGCTGCGCGAATCCTGACAGTGGGAGCTATGTATTACGGACAAGCCCTTCAAGATCTGAAACACTCACACCAACGTACCCGGTACCAGATCGATAGAAGATATTTCGTAATAACGAATGGTATTTCATCGGTCGATTTGGAATCGGTTTCATTGGTGTGACGTAATATTCATACTTTTTTAACAAGCCCTTTCAAGATATAATACCCTAGTTACACCAAAGATTACCGAGCCGTGACCAAATAATAACAAATACCAACATGCTTATGTAGCGCATATTGACTGCCAATGCGTCTCTATGCGCTTATTGGATATTATTACCCTCTGGCTTTAGCCCCGCAGCCTTTTACAGCGCGGTGGCATTTCAATTCCTGCCAGGTACCCATTTACCTCATCTGGGTCGAGTGCAGCACAATGTGGAAATTTTCTTGCCGGAGTCATTTACGCCATGGCTGGGATTCGAACCCACGACCCTCTGTTTCAAAGTCCGAAGACTAATCCACTGGGCCACAACGCTCCATCAAAGCTATCACAGCTATTAGGTTTATTTCGAATTAATGGCATATCCCCAATCGAGTTGCAGTTTTTGCTGGAATGACTGTAAACACAACATCCAAGCTTTTGAAAAAGCCCTTGAAGATCTAACCCCGGTGTCAAGTGTTTGGGGACACCTTTATCGTGCAGAGGGTCTGTTGGCACGAGATAAAAAGTCACAAGTCGCGAGCGAGCGAGCGCGTGCCACGCGACCCCCATTTATATGTAGACAAAACAAGGGCGTTCCTGTCTAGTGGTGGACTCTGCTCTTCTTAATGGGGGGGGGGGGGGGAGGGGGAGTTAGTGTATGCTTCAGAATTTCCTTTTGAGCGATTAAAAGCCATCATCATTATCAGCACGTTTTCTCTCGATTTTTAGTATCATGCGTACTATCAAACCGGTATCTGTTGGGGGACGGGGGTTGCGAACGAATTCTTACCTCTCACCTGGAAGTGGATTTTTTTTTAAATCTTACCGAAGGGTGGGGGGGAGGGCAGCATTGAGTATTCCCTACAGTCGGGATCAGGATTCGATGGGGGTAAAGAGATTTTTCAGTTACCTTCCAAGCTTTAGGTCTGATTTTCCATCATCGTTCGGCGTCATGCTTATGATGACACATTAAGGGGAATTTTCAGTAAACCCCCCTCCACATATTTGACATGCAGGTTCTGCTACTCCCAAGACATACTTGAACTTCTTATCTCTCTATTTTGTTTCGTGAATCTTCTATCGACCCTCTGTCGAATAAATCATAACCCATCTAGCTTTCCCACTCCTTTGACCCCATAACCCATCTCATTAACCACGCAAGCCCCTCCACATCCCGAATGTTTTTTCTTCGAATTGTCGAACAAGGGACTCCCACATCAACCCGTTACGTCAACATCCGTTGCCATAGTAACTCGCCGCCAAGACATACGGAGCTTCCCCTATACCGCTATGTTGTATATGTGGGCCGGTTCAATGGTACATTTCATGTTCTGGGTTCTTTGTGTACAATCCCAGGAATGTTCTTTGTGTAAATTCGAGACCAGCGCACAAAGAACGCACATTGTGCGTTCGCTCACTCGCTCGTTCGCCAATTCTGCTTGGCGAACTTCTTTTCGACTCATGAATGCGTGCATGATGAAGAACGAAATGAAAATAAACGACGATCGACTCGCGCTGGCGGGAAACCTATACATACGCTACATAAAAACATGGCTGTGTTGTTGTTTGGATAATTCCTTTTGTTGGTGATTATGTACCACCTTTTAGAATAGACGAACAAAGCTGGACTAGAGCCAGCTTAATTCTAAAAATATCAACAAAGAAAGAAAAAAGAAATAAGGAAGGACTGCTGATCCGACCCACACAAAGACATACTATGAACCTGCGTTGAACCAAGAAATCATAATGTCACTTTGAAACAACAATGCTGGATGTATGGGTATTTAGTATTGGATATGCATTGGTTATTCCATTGTGATCACCATCTGTCTATATTTTGATTAAATGAAATTAACGTGCCATTTCCACCATATCCTGAAAAGGCTTTTGTGGTGGATTTTTCATGAATATCTCATTCACTCATTCTTACGTCGATCTTTTGCGCTCGTTAGTTACCTTTAATCTTTTCATCAGAATGAATATAATTTTTTTCTAGTTATGTCGATCCCATTCATAAAAACCGAGAGTATAATTTATTTAAAACGAAAATGTTTCTTCATATCTGTTATTTCCATCAGCATATTATAGTTTAAAAATTCGTTTATAAACCATATGGTGGATATTGACTTAGATATATATTTGCATTGAATGGCAATAGCAGGCAAGCTGGAGTGATTAATATATATACATATTTAAGAATTCCGATTCATAATAATGATTTCGAATTATCAATGGACAGTTTTATCCTCAATCTCTTTTCAGAACATTTTTTTCAGAATAATGATTGAAATTTATATTTTTCCTCTTTCTTGAAATCAGAACTAAAACAACAACGAAGTAAAAGCTCTTTCTTTCTTTTATCATGACATTGTATTTAAGACTAAAATATTGAAATTTAGGGCATATACTGTCAGAAACGCACATTGAAACAGTATTGTTGTATGAATTAAACAACATATCATCACGTTTTCTCTCGACTTTTATGTCAGGAAAATATATACGAGAATATATTTTCGCTAAAATTAACATAATGTTCAAGATAAGGAGAAAAAAAGACGAGAGCTTAACATCTCTTTAGGAAGGGGTAGGGGGATTTCTGATGGTTGCAAATCCTGGTTGCAATGACAAATGCTTTTTGTAAAAAGAGACAATAAAACATTAAAAACAAAGAAACGGGCAAATAATCAAAGAACAATCAGAATATATAAGTATAAGAAAACTTTTTAAAGATTTCGCTCACTTTCACAAGAATGGTCCATGGGATCCAATTTGCAATTAAGTTATAGAGGAAAAGACTGAAATATATTTTTTATTCGCGGAAATGAAACTATGGTGGATGCTGAAATTTGGATGGACTCCTTTTCTCCCCTGTATTCGAGAGTGGATCTACCCAAAGAAAAAAAGTAAGAAATCCTAACTTAGAATTAGTATTGATTTCCCATGAAATGGACCAGGAAGTTCGAGCGACATCTCTAAAACAGATCTTGGGCCGTTGAATATTGGTAAATAGAAAACAGAGGGGCAATTACATGATCGTTGCTTCAATGTTTTGTTTGGTTTGTTACTTTGTCCTGCTGGCAAATCTAATTTCCTCAAACACGTCCAAGAAAAAAAAATCAGAAATGTCTTCTGGGAATTTGGCCTGTTTGTTGCAAGGATCGGTGTACACCTCCGATGATACCAGTGGTGGATGGAAGCATGGGTCAGATAGATTTCGTGTGTGTGTGTGTGGGGGGGGTGTGATGGGTGTGTGGGTGGGGTACGCGCGCGTATGTGTGTGTGAATTTGTAATATAGGAGTGATAAGAGAATTAGGTTGACTATGATGAGCAAAAAAAAAAGAAATGCTTGAGACATCTTTCATTCACCATCTCCTTCTCTCCACCCCCCCCCCCCTCATTCTCTTTTCTCCATAATCGAGTCAAAAGTCAATATAAACAGCTTAAAGAGCAAAATTCACACAAATTACTCATTACTAATATTTTTTTCAATCTTAAATCTAGCATGTTAGAAAGCAAATAAAGCCCTTTCCATCAAATTAATAAGGTTAGAAGTGAAGAAATAGAATAAAGGATTGGGAAGAACACTTGAGGATATTTTTGATAATTGCTCATTACGAACATCTGTCTTTGATCGCCTTGGCTTGGTTTTTTATACGGCTTCTGTTTGCAAACAATTATAATCATGATAAGAAGGGACATATGCCATGCAAAAGAAAATCAAATGAAATGAAACCGACTCTTAAAAAGTATACCTGGGACCTGCCCCCCCCCCAAAAAAAAAAGAGCCGTTGATATTTAACACATTTAAAAATTCTGGCAAAAAATGCCAGTTTTCTTTTATGCATCAGGCCCTGCAGTAAATTACCTGTGTAACAGTCCTCTTTAATATAATAATCGACGATTCACACTCACACCCTAACTTGCAACACACACCCACACAACCACGCACCCACCCACGTTCACCCGCACACACCACACTTCATTGTTTTGCAAACGAGATAATGTAAATAATGAAATCTACTGTAATTTGACTCCTTTCCGGTATCGCACATACACACCCACATGTCCACCCCTCGCTACATTCTCAAACATTCATTAACGCGCACACCCATCATGCCCACATAAACATACACACAAAAAAAATCGCCATGTTTCTCCTCTCTCTCTCGCACACGCACGCGCGCACACACATCCTATTTCATGTAGTGAAACCCGTCATCGTAAGCCCACACGCCCTCTGATAAACGCTCTTTCGCCCCCACACACACACACCCATGATAAAGACGCCGAACTCTACGATCTGCAAAGCGTTTCTTCAAATTCAAGATCCTCATTCTGAGATGAGATAAATTCTTTTTATGAAATAATATTAAGACAGAACTTTTGCATTTTAGGAGATAGTGGATTAAAAGGAATATTGCCCATAATAGCTATTCACATGAAATACAGTTGTGATACCGTTTTTCTATACCCCCTCTACTGAAGTAAGTTGGACCTGATTATTCTTTTTTTTCTCTACAAAAGATATATACAATAGAAGAGTGAAAAAGATAGACTTGTACTTAATACCATGAAAACAATTAATTATTCTGGCTTCCGTTGGTGTTTAATTTGCCTCCAACTTTTCTGAAAAATAATGATAAACTCCAGGGTATATTTATTTGAATACTGAAAAAAAAACATCATCAGTCTCTTCAAATAGTATTGTTCCCGTCACAGCCTCTTCTGCTTAGTTTATTTATTCAGAACCTCTGTATGGGGTCTTTGTTCCAAGTGAGACAGCGTGGTCCTCCTCAACTATTGTCACAATTGTCATAATTACTTCTTATCAGTTCCGCTGTCACAATAACTATTGTTTGTTAAACGCGTTACTTTTATTTCACCCTTTTATTCGTCGAAATGGCCCGAGCCTCGCGCTGAAAGGGCGACGCTGCACGCGCAGACGCGAGAACAGGCTTTTGTTGCAATTTGGCTGTGTTTTATCACAACGCGTGACGCCCGTGTCTTATTCCTCGTACATGTAATTTGTGATCCGTGCCAGTTTGAAACAGATTTAAATTCATCATCACAAAAGGAATAGAGAAATCCATGCTTCACACATTGCAGAACGAGAGAATCGATGATTTCTTTTATTTTGGTTTTGAAGCAATTGCTTGCGGTTAAACAACGCCTAAAGTTTGGTCAAGCGAATCTTCGATTGAGAGAAAAGCAGCCATTTCGTGTTGCATGAGCGGATCAGGTACCAATATAGATGTATAATAATACATAATAATATAGGATTTGTATAGCGCACGTATCCACCTTGCTGGGTGGTCAAGACGCTCCTATATATTACCCCGGCTAAGCTACACTTTAAAAAAATATATGAAATTACTCAACAAAATTGAGTCAAAAAATTGCTTTAATTTTTTTCCCCAATTATTTATAAGTTTCGCAATTTCAAGTAAAATTTGATTATTTTATTTGCATCCATTTTACTCAGGCAAACTAAAATACAACAACTTAATTCAATTAAGTAAAACAATCACTGAAATGTGAAAAATGGGGGAGTGGACTTTCGTGATTCAAAAGTCTGCCCCCCCCCCCCCCATCGTCCCACTTTCAAATGGCATCATTTTCATCTTAGATATCTTTTATCCAAGTATTAGACTTTATGCATCGTCACTTTACCTGTGCATGATACACTGTAAAAACTGTGGTGTTAAAACTGACACCAATTGGTGTTAATAGAGGACCACACCCTCAGGTGTTAAAATAACACCCTAGAGATTGAACATAACACCAAAGAGTGTAAATGTAACAACCATAGGTGTTGTAATAACACCTATATGTGTAAAACTAACACCACCAATTTAACACCGGTGTAAAATAACTGGGGTGGTCCTCTATGTACACCGGTTAACACCACAGTTTTTGCTGCGTAGGTACTGGCATTTATAAGTATTCGAGACCGGTTTATCCTAACAAATAAAACATTTAGAATAACTTTCCGAAAACCTAAAAAGAAATCTGAAATTTTCTGATGATTGAGTATTAAATGTTGCTCTTTCTTTGATTCAACAATACATAACACAAATGTACATGACAGTTATCTACAAATTTTAAGATTTACTTGCTCTGAATGAGTATTTAGGTATTATATCGATAAGGCGTTAATAAAAAGATATAACTACATTCAACATGATTTTATAAGTATTATCTTTGCCTAATTGGGGTAAGATTTAATCGGAGCAAGCTAGCAATACGTGAATTTTCGTAAATCTATATTGAACCCAAATAAATAATCTGAACTCAAGTGAATCAAGTAAATTAAAAGACAAGTCAAATCTACTGGAAAAAAGATAAATAATTAGAAATAATAAATTCTACTTATATACATTAAGTGTTAACTACTAATTCAGAGATTTTTTTTTATCATACAGTGTATAGTCTACCGATTCTGGTGCGCACAGATTTTTGAGGAATTACTTCCTGTCGGTACCCATTTACCTCACCTGGGTTGAAAGAAGTAAGATGTGGGTAAATTTCTTGCTGAAGGAAAAGACCCCATGGCTTGGAATCCAACCAATGTCCTTCAGATTGAAAGACGAGAGTCTTAACCACTAGACCACGACGCCCCCATAAAATCACTATTTGGCAAAGGAAAATGATAATTCGATTTAATTTGTTAACGTGTATTTGCTTTTTAGAAAAAAAATAGCCAAATCCCACTCTGTCTTCTATGCCCTGTTTTATATTTTAATGATAATAATAATAATACATAAGATTTATATAGCGCACTTTCCATCTTGATTAGATGCTCAAGGCGCTTCAGAGCAGAGAAACAAAAACTATTTACATATACATGTAATACGTGTCTGAACAATAAGTCAATGTCGATCATTCGTTTTCACAACCATAGACCTCCAAGCTTAAAAGGGTGGTAATGGCTCAAAATAATAAAATCTTAGATAGATAGATCAAAATTCAGCGAGCAAAACGCTGAAAATTCCATCAAATCTCATAATAGAAATACTGAAGTTATCGAACTTTAAAGTTCGGCAAATTGTGTGAAAACAGTGATGTGTATGTCGTCACGTACAGTGTGTATGCAATACGTAGGCTCATGATGTCATGTCCACACTTTCCGTCTTCTCATTTCATTACATGAAATCATAATTATTCCATATTATCAAACATCTCCGATGCAACGAATAAGTTCCAGTATTAATCATCTTACACAGCAAATCAGTAATAAATCCCCCTCAACCCTGTTTTATCTGGGCCATTTCAGACAAGGATATGCTGGGGTGGGAGGAGGGGGGTCAATTTGATCCCGCCTCCCCTGTTAACTGCAAGACTGTATAGTAAAAATTTCTTCAAAAAAAATTACTATAAAAAAACCCCAAAACGATGGTTTAAAAAACAGAGAAATACATAAGAATTAAAAAACAATAAAATACATAAGAAATTAATTACATTTTGGCAATTTTTGTCAATATTTGTTAGAAAGGTAAAAATCTATACTCTTACCAAAAATTAGCATTATACTACTTATATAAAATGAGTTAAACGCAAAAACATACGCAAAAACAAATTTAGGGCAAATTTCATACGCTTTTTCGCGTCATTAATTGATTAAAATATGTGGAATAAGCATTATTTTGACATGGTTAAGTCAAGTTGGCCTTTATTGTCAAATCTTTAAAAATTGAAATATTGTATAATTGTAATAAGAAATAGTGTGTGAGGGACATCATGGACTGTCTCATTTGCCTGACACTGAGTTGTGCATATAACTGTTTTGTGAAAAATAAAGATTTAAATAATATGTCATAACTTTCTTATTTTAAATCCGATTTTGATGAAATTTTCAGCATTATGCCAATTTGATTTTTCTCTATTTATTCTAATCAATGTTGTTCTGGGGTGGACTTGACATTCAAAGGTCTGCATAATGGATCGTAAGTTGACTTTTTTTTCTGTGTATTTTTAAGGAAAACGCTAATGACGATAGCTGACGATGACACGAAAAAAGTTTCTAAATAAATCTCGCGATTATTATGGAAGGTCCACCTCCCAATTACACAATTAGGAAAAGATAACTAATGCAATTGCCTCAGTCACCCCCAACGAAACCGACTTCACATCGACCGATGGTACAGATTTAAAATTTAATCTTATTCGATTGAAACTTTCGATCCAATATTTTTTTTTTCTTTATTACCATTATTATTATTCTTTATTTGTCGTTTATGGGGGTAGGGGGCTTAAGTGTAGCTAAGGGTCTGGCTTTAAGTTGTGTGTATGATTTTTTTTATTAATATAACTTCCTCATTAATCAGTTTGATTGAAGAGTATGGAGAATCTTATCTTGAGTTTTATATACAGATAATAAGTTTATTTCCGTAATTTAGATTTTTGTTGTACGCGCATTTTGTTCTGTATTTATCCCTTCGTCATGTTCGTGATTATAAGTTGTTAAAGAAATGTGAGCAGATTAATTCTAAGTTTACATTTGAAATTCATATATATTCCTTTTCTTACCATGTTAAAATGTTTATGTGTAAAGTTGAAACAATTAAGTTTTAATGATGTCATGTTATGAGGAAGAAATAAATATGATTTAAAACAAAAAAAATTATCTAAAAAATAAAAAAATATTGGATTAGTCCCTAAATACAATCTATCAGATTGACTTTCACACCCTATACCGGGTACGCATTTGACACCTGGAGAGTGGTTCTAAGTTTGGATTGACAGCTACAGTCCTACACCCTTGCCATTTTAAGATTTAAGGACGGTTGGCAGCAGTGGATTCGAACACACGACTCTCTGAATACAAGGTGTGAGTCACAACCACTACACCACGATGTTTCTGTTTGTGGTAACTCCCGTAGGAACTCGGCAGGTCAGCATTTTGCTGGTAAACGCCAAGCTGGTATAAAACCAATTGCCTATGAAACATTTTACGTCTAGGTTAATCAGTCATAGTGGCTGACGTTATAGACGACAGATATCACTCTCGGGCCTTTTTATCAAAGTGGAGACAATCGCAGAGTTGGGATTCGAACTCACAACCTTACGATTATGAGTCCGATGCTCTAACCACTGGACCACACGACCCGAAAACGACACGTTGCATGACGAAAGAAGACGGAATGAGGGAGAGGTGAGGGAGGCTGAGAGAGAGGGAGTGGAAAGAGATAGGGGGATGTAAAAAAAATCAGGTTTTAGTCTTTATTGACAGGTGTACTTCTTAATGGGCGTGACCTTCAAAACCCCCTCTCCATCCATGACCCAGAAAAAATGGTCTTATACCCATTATATACCCACCACACCACTCTCTGACCCTCCTGGGCCTCATCCGCTGGCCCGCCGACCATCCCTTTATCGTATAAACACACAGCTGTTCCAAGTTCAGCCCATTCACCTCGCCTGACCCCATCAAATAACATCTTGAACGAAATTCACCCCCAAAATAGTAAGCATTAAACCACCTGTATTTAGGGCCATCTAAGGTCATTGTGACGTCACAATGCTACTCGCTCTTTTTCACTTCTGCCTTTCATTTTACCGTGCTCTCTTGCAAAGAATTTTCAAGAGTACATAGGAACAGAAAACAGAGGCCCACCGCGGATCTAATCGATCTTTCTGACGAGTAGAATCTTTTCGATGAAATTCGAACAAAAAATAATGACAAAAGCAGGAAGTGTATGCATAGTTCTTTCTTTTTATCCACCCATTTCTTCTCTTCTTTTTCTATTTTCCTATCTTCTCTTCGTTTCTTTTGATAAAGTTTTCTTTTCGATTTCACTCTCTATTCATGGCAGTGTCACGCAGGGCGATCAAACACGCGACGCATACCACCTCGATTTGCTGTCTCCATCCCTCTCCCTTTCTCTCTCCCCCTCTCCCCTTGCTCTACCTGAAAATTAAATATTTCCTTGAGGGTTAATAGTCATTATATTCCACCTGATTAGAGTTGCATAAAAGCTTGAAAAGGACCCTCTTTGCGCCTCCAGCAACTTCTCTGTCTGCCCATACCGTGAAAGGTGGGCTATGGAGACGGCAAAGAATAGTTTTGACAATTGAGTAGACGGTCGATATCCGTTCCATTGTACGAGCGAAAAGTTCAAGTTCTCCCTCCATACACCGCCCCGGTGTGAGGAAGGTGGCTGTATTGTGACGTCACAGAGGCACCATTTGAGGTGGCGACTAAAATGTGATTTTCAGAGTTCTGTTTGATTTGAGGATGATGTGACTATTGTGTCATCGCTATGAGCTTCTTACCGCAACAAATCAGATAATTTTTTCTCATATCATTTGAAGGAGAATGGCCCAATAAGAGAGAAAAAAAGTAAAGAAAAAGTCTCCCGGGGCATAAAGAAGAAATTTTGATTTTCGTTGTAAACTAGTGGACTCACTGGCATAAACATGGGGGGGGGGGGGCTTTCAAGACCAAGAAAAAAAAGAGAAAGTGACAGAGAGAAGGATGAAATATATCATTTTCTGAATATTGTGACAAAATCTGACACGAAATTAAAATTAAAATTTAGTAAAAAAAAAGTCGAGAGTTTTTCTCGCTTCGCTCGCTCGCTACTTAGAAAAAAATAATAAATTCTAAATTTGCCATCGTAACATGAGTCCATTTCTCTGCATGCAAAGCGTCCCCACTTTGATCAATAATCAAGCAAAATAAGCAATAAAATACTTGGGTTAGACGTATGGTTCCATCTTGTTTTACCTTAAGAGGGCGGACGACAAGGGGGGGGGGTAGGTACTACCACTCCTGCTACCATAACTATCAAAGCTTATCACTTATGGTAATAAAAATCAAATAAATCATTTTGGCGAATATAGGTCTATAGAAAAATATCAATAATAGGTACGCTACAATCAACAAAATTTATATTCACTTCAGGCCATATGGCCGGAGTGCGTATATACCAGTAATTCATTTCAATAATCAATTTCATTTTGATAAAAAGTTTTTAATCCTGACCAATTCTTTTGTTTGTGAGAAACCATCCGAAGTTGTTATTCAATATTGAATCTTTCTTAACCAAACATCCAATTGTCTATTTTTTCGCCACTGCTTTGCCAGTATTATATAAACGACGCCGCGTTTAAGTCAACACAATTGGGGAAAACAAATAAGAGATGATATGATTAGCATGGATGGACAATGCAACAATACGTTTGTCTGATCACAGTTTGCTATTATTTGCCCGCCTCTTTATTGCGCCACAGACTGTGACCCGCTTATTTACCTAAAGAAATTAGAGGACTGTTAATGTCACACTCGATCATTTTCCGAATCTTTTCTCTCCCTTTTTGTGTTAAAGTTGGAAAATTTAAACAATTGTGAGGAACCGACAGCTTGTGGTTTCAGGGATCTGCATCCACTATTCTGTCGCAAAATAGAATGATTAAAGTGATTGGTTAACATTGGTTTGACTTTTAAAAAATCTGAGCTAGAAGGTCACACTTGTCACCTGTGTCTGTGATATGTTCCAAAAATGAAGCCCAGAAAAAATTGCGTTCGAAAATAATTATTTAGTGCTTCAAAAATTGAAATATAAAGTGACCGGAAACACCATCTTAATTTTATCCCATACACTTATGTGTACTATTTAGGTGTCTATAAGACGCCTATTTACAAAATCGGGGTTTGCCTTGTAGTTTTAGCTTTTCATTCTCAATAATGATTGTTTTCAGGGTTTATTAGTTCTAATACATGCACTTGTACACATGTTTCATCTTGGTTTGAGAATTTTTTAAATCGGCTGCTCACAAAGTTAAACAATACCTTTGATTAAAAGCTGTCTTGAACAAGATAATACAGTGTATAATGTCTCTGACGTACATAAAGTCCTGCAAGAGTAAGCCTGGACCAGTACTTTAGCATGAAAAAAATGATGTTTAAAATATTAAGTTCTTTGTTTAAGCCCGTCACTGAGAGAAATATTGTTTCAAAGTTTTAAACATATTCAAAGTTTCAACCAAGTTCTTTAAAGGGGAAGTTCACCCTGACAAAAAGTTTATTGTAAAAATAGCAGAAAAAAAATAATAAAAAAATATTGCCGAAGGTTTGAGAAAAATTTATCAAATAATTAAAAAGTTATTAGAATTTCAATTATTTGATTTGTGACGTCATATGCATTCCTACATAGCGAATGGTAAAAAAAATCAACGAAATGTCATTTTCTCAGAAAATTGAAAATGGTTTTCACTGTAACTTTTGTATATCAATAGACAAATCGTTTCACACCCGATCGTGGAAAGAAAACAAAATTAAGTCATCAGGAACCATACAAAATTTGAAATTCATACATTTTATATAACATAACACATGGGGCAGCTGCTCGTTTATGACGTCACAGATCCAAAATTTTGAACTCTAATAACTTTATTACTCTTTAACGGATTTTCCTCAAACCTTCACCAATATTTTTTACTATTTTTCTGCTATTTTTACAACAAAGTTTTCTTCAGGGTGAACTTCCCCTTTAAGAAAGGTTAAACAATTAAAAATGTTTAAACAGTTTGTTCAGCAGTTTAAACAACGTGCTAGTTTTTAATGTGAACATGGACATGATGGAAAAAGCAACTGTTATCCAATTACGCTAATAATATGGGGGGTGCAGAAGTTCGAGGTTCGAGCCCTTGTCACGTCTGACAAGGTCGATCTCATATGTAAATAATCATATCTGTTTGATACGCGTCTGCAAAAACCCATTTATTTGAATTGAATTTAAAATTTCACACACACACACACCCTACAGATGATGAAAATGTGCTTAGGTTTGTGGCTAAATTTTTCTTCTGTTTTCTCATTACTTTTTCAGACAGAGCAAAAAGAAAAAGTCCTCAGAAAATGAAGACACAGATCCGCTCCGACATGGTATACATTTAGTGCAACGTTTACACAACGTTGGGTCAACCACCACATTATTTTTTCCTAACTAAATTTGTACAGGTTTTGTTTCAGATCATGGCCATCGCAAACTGTAGATGCACAGGCCTACCAGTAACATGAGTAACTTCTTAGAAGAAAACCTGGCAAAGCGATTAGAAAGGTAAACGGCTTTGAAAAGTTAACCGATTGTTAAATCGTACAATACCATTTGCATCGAGCGGAAACCAGTGACGAATTCCCCTTTTCTTCCGATTTTCTCCATTTTTCTGCTTCTTTTTCACTTACTGTGAAACCTTCTTTCATCGTAATACGATCATTCCTTTCTGCGTTTTTTTTTTTATTCATTTCAAGTTTCACTGCGGCATATATATGAATACCATCTACTTAGATGTATATGACAGGTGAAAAAAAACCCCATTATTTAATTTCATTCATTTTATCATGTTTTGGGTGATATAAGTCGTTGTTCGATGCATGAATGCAAATTACCACATCAATCTGTGTGAAGAGGATCAGAAGGGTTTTGTTGTAGTGTCATGAAATTGTCAGGGTTAGCTGAATTCATATAAAAAAAAATGAAATAAAGGAATACGAATAAGAGAAAGGAGAGGAATAATGCATTCAGAAGTAGGTTAAGGTTTTTTCGCCGGGTGCCAGACAGGCTCCCGTGAAGCGAAAGAGCGGGAAATAAAAGCTTCTTTTTGGTAAAATAGTTTACTTTTCTCATATGGTAAGAAAAGAGGAATTGAGGCACGCGAAGGGTTGCTTGCATTCCACATGCCTTTAAACAAGATTTATTAGTCTGGGTCCAAGGCGTTGGCCGAGATAGTCGCTAAGAAACAATCCCATTCCACCACATTAAAGGGGAATTTGAGAGTTGCTGTGAGTCAGTTTTTCGTTTTTCTTTATTTTTCGTCTCTTATAATGACGGAGCATCGTGAAACTATCCAAGGTAGTGAAAGAAACCAGGGAGAATTTAACAACAAAATATTTTAGAAAAATCAAAACGGATGAAACCGTGATGACTCTTCGTGTGATTCTTGGGTTGAAGTCCGAAGTTGAACCGTGTCTGATATTGTTGAAAAGTAAATGGCCGTTTTATAACAGGAACATAGCCGTGAACTTGGACTGTATTTTCTTAGTACCTGTTGCACAGACATGGCGGGAAAATTTGGCCGGTAATTTCGTTCTCCTAGTGACAAGTAATGGTTGTGTGGGGGGGGGTGAGAGGGAGTGAGGGGGAGGTGTGGCCGAGGTTCGAATTCAGGAATCGATTCCCGGGTTCAAACATTTTTTAAATGTAATTGATATAAAATGCAAAGTTGAATGTATGGGCCGAATATTTTTTCAATTGGGTTATCATGCTAAGACAGCAGCGCTGACTCTGTTATCATTTTTTTCATAATAATAATAATAGATAACAACACGAATAGGAGAACAAGGAATAGAGGGGCAGAACGAATGAAAGAGAGATGTGTGGAAGAGTGAGATAAAAGGGTGGGATTGTGATCTTTGGTCTTTATACATTTTACGGGCAACAAATTACTAATTTCAAGTCCTTTCCAAACAAAAAATTATCAAAACAAAAATAACAAAGTAATAATAATAATGATATTCGCCTTGAATACATTATTTGCATAGGTGGTTACGGTAACAGATACGAAATGTGCAGATAGGCCTAAATGCATAGGCCTATGCCTATTTCGTTTGCCTCCCGGCGGATTTCCGGAAGTATCGATGTACATGTATCCGAGAAAGCCCGTCAGAAAAAGCTAAAGAGCGCCAACTGTAGGTAGGCAATGCGTTGAGTGGTAAGATGTAAGGAAGATGGGGGTCGTGGGTGGGAGAGACTAGATAGGGAGTGAGAGAGATTGTGTGTGTGTCGGGGGATCGTGCATGTGGTGGTGGTGGTGTGTGTGTGTGTGTGTGAGGGTGTGTGTGTGCGAGGGTGTGTGTGAGAAAGAGAGAGAGAGAGAGAGGGTGTGTGAGGGTGCCGTGGCCGAGTGGTCTAAGACGCCTGGCTATACATGGAAAGTCCGGGGTTCGATCCCGGCTACGACACCTGTGCTCTTTTATCCTGCATTCAAATAAATGGAAATGCTTCACGCATTATTTGTAACTAGGTGTGTACTTGTTTAAAAAAAAAAAAAAAAAAAAAAAAAAAAAAAAAAAAAAAAAAAAAAAAAAAAAAAAAAAGTGTGTGTGTGTGTGTGAAGGTGGAGAAAAATAATGGGATTGGAGAGGGATAGGATGAGCATGCGGGATTACGGATTGTGTTTGTGTGTGTGGACGGGATGCGTTCGTGTGTGGGTGTGTTTGTGTGAACGGCGGAGAGAGAGAGTGAGAGAGAGAGATGGGGGGGGGGTAGATGTGAAAGATGTACTTTGCGAACTATCCTGTTTTACACGGCTGCTGAATGGGAAAATGGTCCGCCAAGTACTTGATTAAAATTATATAAGGACCTTCTGATGAACCCCACCAATTTTGAAAATGTTCTACTTTTAACTGATTTCACTCACACCATTTTGTGTGTACCGAATTACTCTCCAACATTCAGAAATGTCAAGTGTGCCTTTAAGACGTAACGTGTAGATTGTGATTGATGTAAATTTGTGACGATACGTAAGCAAAGCTTGTATAAATCGTCAGTAAAAGTGATTGATGACTGGTACGCGTCAAAAGAGAAACCTAACAATCCGGTCGAAGTTTTCCACCCTTCTGATTGCTTTACCTCCACCATCACCGATGCGACGCCACCGCGAATACCAAAACATCTGCTAACTTCATTCTCTGGTCAAAGAATTGTTACGTCATCGGATGGACTCGCTGTGTGTTATTGTGTGTACCTGTTGAAAGATTTGTGTCCCAACTGGCTGATACAATACAAGCGTTTTGTGGTTGAATGAATTCAATTCTAATTTCTATTTTGTTTATATGACTTTACTGCTTTCGATTTTACTTTTATCGTTTGTGGTATTCTCATTTTGGTTAGTATATTTTAAACAAATTATTGGTATGTTTCTTTCGTTTAGTACGTTAATGCTTCGTTGTTTTCGTTTTGTTTTGGTCTGCATTAATGTCTGTCTTTGTTGTTTTGTTTTATTGTTATTCTTTTTCATATGATATATAGGCCTATCATACTATAGTAATCTATACAACAAAAATCGATCGCTTTTAAAAAATATTTTGTTTAGCACGACTTCATACCATGATGAGGTGCTCGAGCAAGGGCAAGCATACAAGGCATCGGGAATGGTGACCCCTAAAACTTTCACTTAGAGTGGATTGAGGGGAAAAGGATGAAGAAAAAAAAAGAAAATGAAACAAGGACGGGGAAAAGGCTGAAATATGATATTGTATTCTGAATATTAATGTCAAAATCCTTTTTTTATCTAGATTTTTGTTTAAAAAAGTTCAAAAATTTTGCTCGCTCTCTTCGCTCAATCGCAGCTTTAAGGAAAATGTTGCCCCTTACGGACCTGGGTCCCGTTTCATAAAGGACTTGCAACTGTTGTAACTTTGCCATAATGGCAACTACCATAGCAACAAGGCTCAGCAGCCAATCATAATCAAGGTTACCATGGTAATTTCCATAATGGCAAAGTTGCAACAGTTGCAAGTCCTATATGAAACGGTTCCATGTCTGGGTTTGGAATATTGCGCTACTAGTTTTGATGCTTGCAGTCTGACAAACATGTAGAACGGAAATAATGTATTAGCCGTAGGAGTTATTTCATTACAAAATGTCGCATGTATTCCGCTTAATGCATTAACCATCCAATGTTTTGATACAATGCATATCCCCGCATAGTCTTCTGGATGTAATGTATATTAAAACGAATGTATCCATGTTTTGTGTTCAGGAATACGAGGAAAGTGATAAACTCATCCGAAATGATATCTTAGGTGCTACAGTTGGGACGTCCACTCTAAAAACACTGAGTAAAATGTTACCCAGTAACGGGTAGAAAGGGAACATGCATGTTTGCTGGGGTTTTTTTCAACCCATATTGAGCAAGATGCATGTTTTTAAGGGTAAATTTCAACGCAACATTCAGTGTGATATTTTCATGGAATTCCCTTGAATAGTCACAACTATTTCTGCATCACATTTCTCGATAAATAATAATTAATTTCAAAATTGATGATTTTTCGACTAGCCGCTTTGCTCACTTGTAAACTTTCCGAGCCCCCCCCCCCGCACTAAACGAATTTCATTCCTTTCAACATTTCCTCATTACACTAATGCTAGTATGCATGCTATTGAAAATTGTGTGGGTTTATCGATCAAATCCTCTAAATTCATGGCCATCTCAGATAGGTTTTGACTCAACTATCACTCGCAGCTAAAGGAACAGCAGAATTTGGCAAACATTAAATAAAGTATAAATCATTAGCCCTTAAATAGCATCTCCTGGATTTTTTTATAGATCAATTCCCCTGCTTATAAACCAGCCACTTTCCCTTTTTTTCTTATTTTCCTCTCTTTTATGATCCAAATTTAGTATCCGACAATCCATCCACTTTAAAACTGTGCAAATAATGTAATCCGAGGACGATTACGTAGAGATGACGTCATACCTAAACCAGTTCAACGGCAACGAGACGAAAAAGGCAATTTGCTGGCGTAAACTGGAAAATAAGAAGTATAATCAAACAGGCGATGAGACACTTATATCAATCCCCGACAGCTCTGCTCGATCATGAAAAGTTGAATCGGAAGGCAAGAATCATAGAGGTTGTTACCATGGTAATTTATATCTTTATGTAAAGAACAACCAAGACATCATAATGAAGTATGGACAGTAGTCATGGTAGCGCGCTTCAAAACATGACAATGTATCTTATGAAATGTCAAGGTCTTATATCTCATTACAATTCAATCATATAACACTACCACATTCATTTATCTGTATTACCTTATATTTGGTTACCACTGTATATAGGCCTATCAATTAAAAGGGTACTCCATACAGGCTTAATATAATAATTAAAATTTTAGATGATTTGAGTAAAACTCAAGAGAAATGTGCTAAAAATATGATCGAAATCTGATGAAGATGTGGATTTATTGAATTTCAGCGTGGAGCGTAGTGGCCCAGTGGATTAGTCTACGGACTTTGAAACAGAGGGTCGTGGGTTCGAATCCCAGCCATGGCGCAATTTCAATCGGCAAGAAATTTATCCACATTGTGCTGCACTCAACCCAGGGGAGGTGAATGGGTACCTGGCAGAAATTTATTCTTTGAAATGCGTGTGCGCTGTAATCTTAGTAATTACGGCTGCCAAGCTACAGCTGGGGTAATAATATACAAGTCCTTAGGACATTGAGGAAGCGTATAGAGACATTATTGCGCTATACAAGAACTGTATATTATTAATATCATTATTATTATTTAAAAAAGGGTTACATTCATAACAGCATGAAAATGCAATAGTGAGCTGATAATGTCATGTCCCCTTTCCCTTTTTACACTGTAAAAACTGTGGTGTGAAAACTGTCACCAGTTGGTGTTAATAGAGGATCGCACCCTGAGGTGTTAAAATTACACCCAAGGGATTGAACATAACACCAAAGAGTGTAAATGTAACAACCAAAAGTGTTGTAACAACACCTATAGGTGTTAAACCAACACTTCTCAATTCAACACCGGTGTAAAATAACTGGTATGGTCCTCTATGTACACCGGTTAACACCACAGTTTTTGATTTGTAATATCACCACATGATATCAGAATTATTTCATATTTTCATACTTGTGTTTAAAAAACGTCCCCTTTATAACAAAATAGGTTTTAGCAATGATTTATCTCCCACATCAAATCAGTTATAAATCATGATGTTACATTCTTATGTGGCACAATTTGATGAAACATAATTTCATGGTATAAAATACAAAAGAAAAAGTGGGGGCATAACATCATCAGTTCGCTCAAAAAAAGCAACATTTTTAACATTTCTGAAATTCTCGACCAATTTGAATGAAATTTGAAGTGTTCACTTACTTTGTCTCTTCCATTCTTCAGATGTAGAGATTCCTGCAAAAGAAAAAAGCGTTGATAATGAGAGA
The DNA here is from genome assembly GCF_018143015.1 of Lytechinus variegatus. Classification (NCBI taxonomy): domain Eukaryota; kingdom Metazoa; phylum Echinodermata; class Echinoidea; order Temnopleuroida; family Toxopneustidae; genus Lytechinus; species Lytechinus variegatus. Next base: position 25,315,691 of record NC_054756.1, on the reverse strand, counting down.
CATGAAATATTTCTCCCTAAGGACCAGATTTGGATAGATTTGTTGGAAGAAATCAAACTATACACTCAATCATCGCATACATTCGTAATTCCGAAGCTTCGTTATTCCGAAGGTTCGTATTTCCGAAGGTTCGTATTTCCGAAGATTCGTTAGTCCGAAAACGAAATGAGGTTCGTAATTCCGAAGGTTCGTTAGTCCGAAAACAAAGTAAGGTTCGTAATTCCGAAGGTTCGTTAATCCGAAAACGAAATGAGGTTCGTAATTCCGAATGTTCGTTAGTCCGAAAACGTAATGATTAACGAACATAATTTCGTTTTCGGACTAACGAACCTTCGGAACAGCGAACCTTATTTCGTTTTCGGATTAACGAACCTTCGGAACAACGAACCTTATTTCGTTTTCGGACTAACGAACCTTCGGAACATCGAACCTTGTTTCGTTTTCGGATTATCGAACCTTCGGAACAACGCCACAAATGTTCGGATTAACGAATCCTTTTACGTTTTCGGATTTAAGAACATCGAGGTATAGGCAATTTAGTTAGTAACTGCTTGGATTTACGAACCTTAGGAATTACGAAGTGTAGCCCTCAATCATGCCCTGTGTGCATGATTGTATTCTAACTTATAAGACGATCAAAAGTTGAAAATTTACTAGTAATATTGTATTTTTCGTTTATTTAAAAAAAATAGAAAAACATTATTTTATCATTTTTATTTTATAAAACAATAATTCAGGGAAGAAAAATGTATATCTGTATACATGCATGCACACACACATATATGAATATATATACATACATATATATATATATATATATATATATATATATATATATATATATATATATATATATATATATATATATATATATATATATATATATATATATATATATAAATACCGGAGGGTCATTTGGGGTTCAGAGATTGGAGCGAGAAAAAAAAATCGTTACCACAGGATCTTATAACAACTGATTCACGCCTATCAGGAAAACAAACAACGCCGCGTCCAGTTGATTATGTAAACAACGAACTATTATTTGCGATACACATATCTTTTGTTTCTTGAATAAAACTAGAACATGATATTGGTCAACCAATCGATGAATTATCTGATGGGAGAAAAGGTGGGAATCGGGCGAGCTTTATCGCCAAACGATCAGCTGTTAAAATATGGAGGAAATTGCTACTACGTCGGGAAAATTCGGCGTTATAGAACAGCTGACACCAATAACAAACGGAGTGTGGGGGAATAGACAGAGTTATCAAACAGATATGATATCAAGTGCGAGATATCGCACTATCGATAACAACGGACACGTGACCACTGAACTTCTATCACGGTGGGCGTGGCTAACAGATTCGTTCACACTGGACCAACGTTCAGACAAGAGTAATGGTGAAACAAATCATGTACGGAAAAAAAAAACATTGTCCGTATCATCGTAGAGTGCTAGTCCTGCTGATAATATCCGAGTTTTACACAGTGTGTTAGTGTGTTCGCGATTTGTTCATAATAGTCAATTAGTCATGTACAAAGATATTTATTTATTTTATATTTATTTATTAGAACATATTTAATCAGGTACAAAAGATCAGTATAAAACTGTTTTTCATCAATGACCTGATGAAAACATAAAGAATAACATAAATCATCACATCATACATGAAAATATAGTCAAAATCTAAATCAAAGATAACAATACTAAGTAACATAAATAAACAAATATTGTTACTTAAATGGTAATATTAATCAAACTAAAATATTTTAAATTATTAAAAGGAACAGTAACTAATTTTAATACTACTAATTGTGTAATTTATTGAACAATGAAATAATCCTGGCACAATAGAAAATCGAGTGAAAAATAAAAAAAAATAAAAAAATGGCAATCAGTTATAAACGTATGTCTAACTATAATATATCAAAGGGTTAGGATCATTACAAATAAAAGCAATGTAACATCAATATTAAATAGGAATAGGGGAATTGTATGTTACAACAAATGAAATATAAGTAAGGATTATTATGGACAAAATCATTGGATTACTAATACTATCTGAAAAGATTTAAAAGTATAGGAATATCTGTATTAACCATGGTAACATAAAAGTAAGGATAGTGGACGATGTGACGGTTTAATTCACACTGTTAAAAAGATCAAATTTAACAATGTGGAGATAATTCCACACTATGGACACATCCCGACGGAGTGTGCATGCATTCACGGTGTGTACCTATAGCAGACCGTGTGAAAATGTGAGTCACACTGTTAACAAAATTATGCTCTAGTGTTAGAGTGTGAAGGTGGCATCACGTTTTGTTCCACACAGTGTGAACACACTGTGGATCGCTGTGTTCATTCCAGTAGGAAGGATATATTAACGTAATAAGTAATAAAAAAACGTAATTTTATCACTTTTTTCAATCCGATGCAAACTGAATAAAAAAGCCCCTTCATTATAAGCAGTAAAGATCTTCGGATGGTCTCAATATAGATAACAAAGATTTGCTGACGACCGTGGACGTTGCTGAGAAATAATAAAAGGTCGTGACTCTTGCTTGCAGAGAGGCGCGTGCCAAATATTAACAGCTGATCGAGTTACAGATAATATGAGATATACTTGATTAAGTTTATACACGAAGTCGATGCATGTACTTTACTTCTTTGCAATCTACTCTTCTTTCTTTCGTCACCCTCGTCCATTTATTTATTTCTTAAAAATTACACCATTCTGATAAAAATGAAATTAAATATAAAAAAAATCATAGCAAAATATTGGACAATGCTTAGTACCACACTTAATCTATTCTAGAGAAGCAGACAAATCCAATTGTGTTTGTGGTCATTGTTATTAACATTCTGCTAATTTTAAAAAGAATAATCATGTGTACCTTTTATTTTCCACCTTTTTAGGAAAGTTGTGTTTGGTACTTATCCATGGAATTAGAAAAGGAGCATAAAACGTGTTTAAAAGTGTATTTTTAACATAACACCAAAGAGTATTGAAATTATGACACCACCGTCTAAAGAGTTTGTGTTTCTTAATATACACCATTGGTTGGGTTTGAACAGCATATGCAGTGAGTGTCATTATACATGTATGTTACAAACCCACGTTTCTGGAAGCATTGTTGTTTGACGTTCAAGAAAACGCAACAGGCTACACTTAAAAGAAAAGAAGATGTAAAAAATGCATAAGAGAAAAAAATCATGGATGTTTATTTTGGTAGCATAACGCCCAATGCTGTGTAATAAAGTAGTCTTGAAATCAATATCCATGAAAGCATAAGAGCACCCAGCGGGGAGAGCGCGTGGGTGTCCCAGCGCAACGGCATGATACAAATACGCGCCCTCACCCACACACACACCCACCCCCCTCCCACACACACACCCTCACCCTCACACACCCACAGACACAGACCATTTTCTGCCTAAAGTGTTTGGTGGTACTTTTATCGAAACGTCATATATATACATATAGATATATAGATATATCTTGATGAAGAACTGTCCACCTGGCTGTTAAAGTTCTGGGACTCGTTTCATAAAACTATTTATAATGTTGAATTTGAAATAACAGTTAAAAGTTACGGAAATCCGTCTGTCTGATTGGCTGATGGTAGATTTAATACAGTAATTCTGCATTTGTTACTATAAGAACAATTTATGAAAAGGGACGCTGGTCATTATTGCCTTCTGGTAACCTAATACAATAATGATTGAATAAGAAGCTGCATCAGTATGTTTATATACATTTTACAAGCTTTGCTTTTTAGTGAGCCCCTCCACTTTTTTTTCATTTCATTGCTACGTTTCAATCCTGCATATGTTATGCATTTTTTCATTGTAAACATGATTTGTTACGAAATGTATTTGATGATTTTGGAATATGAATATATCAATAAAAAAATAAATAAATCTTGATTTATTTTTTTTCATAGATACAATGAGCGTGGAGCGTTGTAAATACGTGGAGCGTTGTGGCCCAGTGGATTAGTCTTCGGACTTTGAAACAGAGGGTCGTGGGTTCGAATCTCAGCCATGGCGCAATTTCCTTCAGCAAGAAACTGATCCACAATGTGCTGCACTCAACCCAGGAAGTGATTCCTTAAGAAGCTGTGTGCGCTATGAACGCCTAGCTTAGCCGGGTAATATAGGAGCGCCTTGAGCACCTATAACAAGGTGGATATGTGCGCAATATAAATATCCTATATTATCATTATTATTAATGACACTCTTCGCTCTAAAAAAGTTTACCCAACATCTGGGTAAATGGGAACATGCGTGTTTGTAGGGTAAAAAAACAAACAAATGTTTTGTAAATTTTACGCAATGTTGCGTTGATATTAAGTTTCAAACACGCATTTTGTCCAATATTGGGGAAAAATTACCCAGCAAACATGTATAATCCCTTTCTACCACATATTTGGTAAATTTTTACTCTCTGTTTTTAGAGTCTCAGAACAAAGGCGTTCTTATGGAGGATTCTATACTTTTCCCGTATTCGGAACCTTTAAAAGTTCTCTAAAAGGTTCTAAATTTCCTTAAACAGTCGCTTTGGAACCTTTATAGGTTCTTTATAAAATTATTTTAAGGTTCTTGAGCTCGTAAAGAACCGGTTTTTAGGAAGCCTTTTTTCTGGAGGGACCAAATTCGCGCCTTTTTATCTAAGAGTGTATGCCACCCTCTTTCAGTTTGTTTCGGAAAAGAAATGATGTCATCTAGTTAGAACAAAGGAATATGAATATGAAATATACACATCTCCAATATGTCCAAAATGAAAGTAAAAGTGTTAATTTAGGCTCGAACACCCCATCAGGACCAAATTTGGCCGGGTCCTTCTCTTGCGCCACTCTCGGAAACGAAACAACATCAGATGTTTCGACAATGATAAAACTGCTAACTATGTCTTCTATGAATTTAGCTGAATATTCTTCAAACTATTTCGAAGACGGTCTCGTTTTTCTGGATCTTTTAACATCCGCGAGGCATATTATTTCAATCAGCGCGAGAAACTGATAGTGTTCCTAAACCCCAAATCAATAGCATACTTTGTGCATTCCCGTGATGAGATTCTGAGGGGAGGGGAGGTAGTGGGGTGACGAACTTGATACTTTGGAAATGTGGGATCGGGGGAGGGTGGTGGTGGGGAGGGGGTGGGGCTGACGCAGCTACTGCCAGTGCATCGATTGGTCTAAGATAGCACCCCTTTCGCTTCTTCGGATGAACCTTCTTTGGATTTGATTTGGATTTCTCCGAAATGCTAAGAAATTATGGGACAAAAGCCGTTCTGTTCCACATGGCCGATAAAACAAGCTTAAAACGGCCAAGATGCGCTATTTATTATTCATGATAAAAACTGGCATATCTTAATAGAGAAAAATGTATCACCTTATTTAGCAATTAAGTCACTTTCCCAATAAGTATTGAAATAACTGTTACTGGTAACTCCCGTAGCAACTCGGCAGGACAGCTCTTTGCTGGTAAACGCCAAGCTGGTCTATGACCAATTACCTATAGGAAACATTTTACGTCAAGTTCAATCAGTCACTTGGCTGACATTTATAGACGACAGATATTTTGCTCTCGGGCCTTTTTATCAAAGTGGAGACAATGGCAGAATGGGGATTCGAACTCACAACCTGCGATTATGAGTCCAATGCTCTCACCACTAGACCACACGACCCGATGTGTGAGTTACGTTTGGAATATTTGTTCCATTTTGCGGTTCTCCCCATCTCGGCCAGTCATGCCATGTGACCGGGATAAATAATTACACATTCATGACATATATATTTTTCGTTATAAATGAGGGTGGGGTTCTATGACAATAATTGCTCCCCGACAATTTCTCCGCTGTAAATTCTACAATCTATAATCGAATGACCAACTTCAAATATGGCTTCAACACTGTACCCGAAACCTAACATATAACCCTATATCATGTATATCTTAGGCGAAATAACGGTCGGAGCAATTGTCGCCGGAGCAATATAGTGTCGTGTCACCGAGTATTGCAACATCGGAGCCCTCAAAATAAAGGCATTCGAATCGTGATATTTTTGCGTTTAACCTAAGATGGCATGGAATGAGAAAAGAGACCGAGTAAAAAGAGAAAAAAATGAAACGTTTAAAAATAAGAGGCAAACGGTTGGATGCCCGCGAAATAAATATATTTCATTTACAATGTTTTGATTCACTGTCGCAGACGCGTTCCCACACGAACTGATGATTTCAGTGATTATACATTTTCATTTGCATGTAAGATCTGTATGTAGATGTATATACATCCCCATCGATCTGTTTTATAAGATTTTGTATGAAAAAAAAGAATATGGTGAAACATCGAGGAACGTCAGTGCAGTGCTTTACAATAATATAAACGAAACATTTATCATCGATTGCAGTAAATACCTTTTTGGTATGGTGAATTGATCATGAAATTGGCACCGTCAAACTGAATCAAAATGAAAATGAAACTAACATTTTCAATAACACTTACACTGGCCACTATATTCTAGGCACCCCTCCCTTTCCCACCTCCCCTGCCACGACCCTAACGCGTGCCGAACGCGAGCCGACGACATGCCGAACATACTTGCCGGCGAAAGACGATACCTTCCGATCGCTGCCAAAACGATTACGCGGTAAGTCAAGAAGACACAAATTCGTCACCCGATCGTCTGCCTCAACCCAGAGCGATTAAGATGAATGCTTTATTGGTATATCATAACGATGCGATGGGAGCAGGTAAGGGGAGAAGATGCATTTGTTAAGGAAATAATTTGATTGTTTTATGGCGCCTTAAAGCCCGAGCTTTCATTTCGTCACCCGGGTCTTTTTACAGCTAAAGTGAGTGACGAGTGAACGTCAAACAGTTCTTGAGTAAGGGTATTGGCTTGGCAGTTGTGGCTATGACGTCACAATGATTGCAGGAAAAATCTAGAAGTACATTGCATCATCTATTGATCTAAAGTTCGATGTCCTTTAATCCAAACATGATTCAATAAAACAGTCAACAATATCGTAAAAAAGTATTCATGTGCTCATTGTTTCATTTTGCATGTCTCGATTTTAATAAGCATAAACTTGATTGATTTTTGTCTGATTATCCTCTTAGATTCACAAACGTAACGCCTAATTAAGAATGATCATTATGTTCATTTCAATTATATTACATAGGATACTCATAAATGGAGTCCCAAGGGAGGAAGGGTAAAATAGTCAGAGGGGCAAATTAGTAATTATGGACAAAATAGAACTTCGTAGTTTGAGGACATCGGGATGCCTTGAATTCCAGCTTGGGCACTAGACATGGTAAAGGAGTATTTTCGTTTTATTTTCTTCAGTTTTTGCAAAACTCGTGAATACCTTAACCTTGACAATTAACTATCTTTTTTCCATCTCCAAGGGGTATCCATACTTTACAAGCTTTGCTTTAAATGGACCCCTCATTTCCATTTATGCTAAGATTTATAACGTTTTTTAACGATGTAAGAATGGAAGAATCTGTTAAATTGTATCTGATGTATATCACTTTGTATTATGTTTTAAATGAAAATGGAATTGAAGAGCTGAATTTAATTGATTGGCACATGATGTTCTTATGTGTTATTATCACCTCATCTCCAATCAATCGCATGTTTAATGAAGTAAGCTTCGGATTAATTGAGATTCAAATTGTGTCTGATTTTGTTAAAAGTTGTATTGTATACATTGCAAATTTTCTACAAAAGCCCCAAGAGTAGACCTTACAGACAGGCAAGAAGGACTGCTGTGCAAAAGATTAAATCACCGTGACCTACTACTGAATGTAATTATCGGACGTCTCGCCTTTGACCATGAGATGACCTTATCTCTGAGGTGTTGTGTTACATCTCGTGGCGATCTCAAAACGAGTCTCCAGAATCCAGCTGCGACTCGGCCGGAGGGTCAAGCGAATTGTGTCAAAAAGTGATCGGCCCGCCAGCCCGAAGCTTCAGTCGTCATCACGGTCAAGATCTGCATGGTGGTGCAGTCATGCCTGCGAAACCAAACGGACCAACTGTATTATAATTATGTAGTCCAATGAGGAGCGTTTCTTGAACATCATAGTTCATGTGCTTGCTGTTGGATGAAACTTCTGACAAATCATTTCATGAAACGCTCCCCTATCTGACTGCAGGGTTATAATTCAGTTAGTAATTACAAATCTTTCGCCAATCTTTTCTATCTTTAATGTATGCACTAAGCATCATCTTCCTCATCGTCAGCGTTGTCATCCTCATGCATCTCATCGTCATCATCATAATCATCATCATCCTCATCATCAGCATCATCATCATCAGCGCCATCATCAGCATCATCATCATCAGCGTCATCATCATCATCATCATCATCAGCGTCATCATCATCATCAGCGTCATCATCATCATCAGCAGCAGCGTCATCATTGCCATCCTACTTCCCTTCCCATCCCCTCATCTTTGTCATCATCCGGGGTCATCATCATCATCATCATCATCATCACCATCATCATTATCATCATCGTCATTATCACCATCATCATTATAAAAAAAACATCATCATGAGGATGTAAAGTCACGTTACTAACTACTATGAAGCATACGTGCAATATACATGTATGATTACAACAAAACCAAAACATCAAAACATTAGGGCGTATAGTCCTATTTTAGCGCATGAAAACTGGAAAGCCAACTTTTATACCAGCTGGACGCAGGTGAAAAGTTAAAAAAAGCCACCCCCCCCCCCCTCATCACGACTACTCATTGATCAACATGCCTGTCGCCATAATACTGATTCGATGGAAGGTGAGAAATCTTGACAGGCTCAGACAAACACCTTCATTGTAATCTATTTATTCATTACCTTTCGTTTTCCTTTTCTGATCAACAGAAGTCTTAATTTCATACCTCTCGCCCTAAGTGTGATTAGAGCTGCGGTCCTGCGCGTAATTTTAGGTACCAAGGACAAACATGATAGGGTGGTACGATACAGCACTGTTGTGCCAACACATATCCAGCGTCCACGCTGCGCAAAGAATGCGGGCGCTGCGCGCTCCTGTTGCATGAACTCCATTCCTGTAAGACTGCCATTACGCAGTTAAACCAGGGAAGTTAAACCTTTAAGACGAGCTTCTAGATTAGCATACCAAGCTCCACTAACCCTTGAGCAACCTTTGCTACTGCATAACTTTCAATCTGTGACCATCTAAACTTCATCAATTGAAACATTAGGCCATGTCGCAGCTTGACGCGCTGGCGAAGGTGTTAATTCCCCCGCCGCGGCCGCTGTGCAAGAAGCAGACGACCTGATTATTGTAGCTTTCTTCCAGATGTTTCTATTAAATCCTTAAACTTCATAAGATCTAAATCGCTTCGTAAATATTGACTATCACAATGAAATAACTATCACACTCCAATCTAAAGTTAGTATAGCATATGGTTTGCAGATATGGGCTCAGATTCTTCAAAATCCTGCGTTGGTTCATAAAATGGATTGTTATTGGGAGTTGGAAAGAGGCTAGCGCAAAGCAACATACCTTTTCCCCGCGCGGGAGGTGGTCCCGCATGTAACACTTGACAAGTATGACAAATGAATTGTGTAATTAGCATAGAAACGTTTCAAGACATGACCGACATGGGGTTTCATTGTTACACCTGTTAAGTTTATTCAGACTGATGGTGAGACCCCGCGCTGGGGGGGGGGGCATGGTAGCAGAAAAGTATTACAGACTTGATGGAGCAAAAGGGGAGAAGGGAGAAAGAGTGAAGACGTCTTATATTTGATGACAATTTAATTTAAAAAATATAATCTTTACACCATTTACAATGAGTACACCTGTTTGAGAATTATGATTGTTTAGGTATGTTCTAAAGATCCGTTCAAAAATTAAACAATAGGAGTAGCGAGAAGAAAACAATGAAGACGCGATAACGTTATGTGGACTTATGTTATACTTAATGGCAAACCTGTCCAGGGCAACGATGATGCCGAACTTACAAAAATCTCAGAAAAAAAGAACAGTAACCATGGTAACGAGTCTAACGACACTATCTAATCCGTTGTTAATCTAGTTGCCAATTTGAGATTTACATTGTCTTAATAATCATCATCCGATGGGCCATAACTTTCTTATTCGTGGCGCCTGCAATATTGAAAACACTATTGATTCTTCGATCAAGCGCAACTCTGGCAAACCATGTAAAAGTTTGCAATAAATCGAAATATCAAGCTCCTCTCTTTATGTTACCCATGGGCCCCGTCTTACAAAGAGTTACGATTGATCCAATCAATCGTAACTCTTTGGAAATCCATCAGTGTCATATTCTTTTCTATAGGAAATTGGCACAATGTCCTTTGTAAACAAAAAGAAGCACAGTGAATTTTCAAGAAAACGATTAATGCCTGAATGTACATCATAGTAAGAAAATATATTGAACAAACATGCATAATAGATGTTGACGTTGCTGGCCGTCCATAGTTGCGATTGATCAGGGGGTCGTTTCATGAAAGGACAATTACCATAGTAACAGTACCTTTCAGCCAATCAACATCAGAGAAAGATGTCAGATCTGACAACTTGTCGGATGAAAATGTTGATGAAACACTCCCCGGATCAATCGTAACTCTTGGTAAGACCTTATGTAAGGCCCTGGTCTGACTTCTATCAAATTGGCAACATTCATATTTCATGCATTTTCTCCTGATTGTTCTCCTGTCACAAAAATCATTTTATTACCAAGGTTGGAAATCCCCGACTGAGAAGATGATTTCTTTATCGGAGTGAAGAAGGCGTGGATTAGGAGGGATGTGGGTGTGGCCGCACGGCCATGGTGACGCAGGGCAGTCTTCGTCTACTCGGCACGGGAAGAACGTGTCATCAAAAGTTCATGCTCTGGCGGCATCCATTTCGGCATGGCGTCAAGAAAACGAGATAATGTTGGCTCAAAAGGTGAAGCAGGAAAGGAAAGAGCTCTCGAATACCAGGGTGGTCATACCCTTGGCCCATCTGAACGCCTGCCACTTCAACATTGCGGGTCGAACATCACACTTGTCACCATTTTTCATGATTCATTAGTGGCGACCCTGAGGTGGACTTATGACATCCTAATGAACTGACATGAATGTAGAGGCGATCTAAACACTGATTTACGCACTTACTTTTGCCATGTTTGCTATACCTGTTCAAAAAAAACTTATGGTGGGAAATATTATTTGTAAATCATACATGCAGTGATTTATAAGACGCTTATTTTTAATTGAATTTGAGCTATGAGTGCATTTCTCCTTGATTGAGCTCACGCTCGTCATAAGGCTGGTATTCGAGAGTTTTTTACTTCCCTGGAAAGTAAGCGATGTGATAGTACATTTATTAGAAATAATGAACAGTACATTTTGTCGTAGAACGAAACAACAAAATCAACATCATAACTATTGAAAAGTAGTTAAGGCTGATGTAGAAAGTAGGTAAAAGGACAAATTTCACCCACGTTCGTCGGCATGATAATGCCGTTTCACCCTGATATAATTTATCTTGATTCGGTCAAATTTTGTCAATGTCCAATAATTTTCTTTTTTTTAATGTAAAATGTGTTTAAAACATCGACCAAAAACCAATCATAATTTTTTTTATCATACATGTGCAATGCCCCGCAAACCTTTGCAATGTGGGGGCTTTTGATGGTCTATAAGGTCACTGACGGGTCACCCACCCAGTCATGTGATTTATCTAGGGTAGATAGTAAAACATTGAGGAAGTTGGAGAGATATATATTTCCCATTGATTTGAATGTAGCGGTTTCATTGAAGTCCAGTTCAATTCAGAATTATTGGGCCCTAAGTGTATCCCATAATTTATACATATTTGTACATTCTATTTATGTACTTTATTTTTTATCATGTCAGTTTCGACGAGTACGGCCGGTAAGAGTCGGCCTTGAATCGAGACAGAGTCGTACGACGAGATAAGAAGACGAGAAGATAGATAAAATTACACGAAGAAGTTGTTGAAACTTGACGAGTCGACTTGCTTGGGACAAAAAGACAAGATGACGAGTTATTGAAACTTTGCAAGTCGACTTGGTTTGGACAATTATGATACGAGTTGTTTAAACTTGGCAAATCGGCTTGTTGTTTCACAAAAATACAAGATGACGAGTTTCTGACTGCTGACAAGTCAACGTCTTTAGGAGAAGACGACAAGAGTTGTGCGAAACTCTAAAAGACTACTTGTTTGCAACAAAAAGACAATATGTCAAGTTGTTGAAGCTTGGCAGTTAAATCTTTACGGAAACTTATATGTACCAATAGGGTGACGAAATAAGAGGACGAGAAATATATTATGTACCAATAGGGCGACGAAATAAGAGGACGAGAAAATGAGTTAAATGACGAGTTGATGGAACCGGAAAAGTGACTTGTTTGGGACAAGGAGATTAGACGATTATTTTTATTTTAGAACTCGGCAAAGTGACTGGAATTGACATTAAGTCAACCCTTTGAATTCACTCTTGACTTTGAGTTTAAGTTGAATTTATATATTTACTGTCGTCACTCCGGGTCGGTTTATATCAATCCGAGTATAGTTTCAAATGAGCCTTAAGCCAATATATGGATGCGTAATAGGTTCAGTTTGCCATCGAATTTGAGTCGCTTTGGGGTCGCTTTCGGATCGGTGATAAATCGGTCTTGCGTTGATATTACCTCGCTTTTGAACTGGATTCAAGACTCCTTCTTCGGTCGATTTTACATATGATGTTAGTAATATCACAACGAATAAACTAATGTTTCAACAAATACATAAGAAAGAAGGTATAGAATTTTAAAAATGGGAACATGAGAGGTGAAATCTGGTCTGTGTCCTCGAAGCTACCTCATTATAATTAACCATTATGGGTGAACATCCAAACAGCCGTTGTTATCATGTAAAAACAATTAATGACATCGCATTTCATTCGCAATGGCCTTGCTCCTGATCACAAACAAAATTCCAGGTAGACCGCAAACTAGTCATGTTGCTGCTCATCACACCTCCATCTTTTTTTAGCCATGTCAGCGGTCACCAGGTGAAGCATCTACCGTGTCTGTCGGGCTGGCCTCCCGCTGGGCACTGGTGAGAAATCACGCGGGAGCTTTCGCTCTAATTAAATACCAATTAGTTCACCCCCTTTCGGTCAGATTTTTAACCTGTGCCCTGCCAGGTTCGCTTCAGCTCTCATCAGCACGAGCAATGTCCACGAAACCGTTAACATCAATACCAGCACCCTCGACGCCATCAACACCCGTGATCCTTTCCACATCAACACCAAAGACATCATCGACTTAAACAATAAAAATGTCAACATCAACATATTAACAAAACTGTTAACACATTTAAGTGTCACCATCGATTGTTCCAACATCAATGACACCATCAAAGACGGGGCAAACAATGCCAACATTAAATTACTCCAACAGAAACAATGCCAACATCATCAACGACACCTACACCATTGACACCATCAATATCATAGACACATCTACGTCAGCAGCATTAGCGAATTTCCGCAGCCACTTCACAGACGCTTTATTGAACGTTGAGTATATATTGAAAATGCCTGTCAAATCACAATAAACAGATTATAGGTCATCAACGACATCAAAGGAATTGACACCATCTACGTTAACATCATCGACACATCAACACCATTGACACCAGTAACATTGACACTATCGACATCAAAAATCATCGACACCATCAACATTTACACCATTGACACCACGAACATCAACATCATTGACACCATCAACACCATTGATACCCTCAACATCAACAATATTGACAAAATCGACATCAACAACATTGACACCATCGACATAAAGACCATTGACACAATCGACATTAAGACCATTGACACAATCGACACTAACACTATTGACGTCATCAACATCAACACCGTTGACACCATCAAAATCAACATTATTGAAATCTCAGTCAACATCATTGGCACTTTAATCAACACCAAACTACACCATCAACATGATCATAAATAATGATAATGTCAATATTAACACGAAACAAACTGTTAACGTAGGTCAACACATCAACATTAACACTACAAGTGCTAAAATCACGAACCACATCAATACTCTTAACACCATCAATATCCATATATTAGACATCATTACCATTATCATCAACACTAACATCCCATTTACCAATTCGTCAATCGCGAGAACCGTTTCAACACTTGGACGCCAAATAAGGAGGGACGCCGCGCGCCAGATTGTCATGGCTGCTGGGTTATGATTTCATCAGCTTGGGTCTTCTTTAGACGGATTCCCCCGAGTTTGTATTTGTTTTCATCAACTTTTCAATGTCAAGGTCTTAATATTCCGACAGTTAAGAGCATCGATACCGATGACAGGGGTGCAATGGCTGGAGGATAAGGGGTACTATGGTACCCCCTTTTCTTTCTCCGTGCATGGTAATATTTCCGTGTCGGACCATCGGCAAAGTGCTTGTTTTGATGTAGTGTTGACTGCGCGATAATGTCAGGATTTTCAAATCTGAGCGCATTTTAGATCAATACATTTGAACAACAAACAACCCAAAAAAGTATAAAGTATATATACTTTAAACTAAAGCAGATTGAATATCAATCCCATTCGAGATTTAGATCTTTCATCTTGTCTTATTTCTATTTTTTCGATTATCTTTTATAATGGCTGGTAGTTCTGTTAATTCTTTCACATTTGAAAATGACTGATAACCGACCGGTTCTTGTAAACAATTACATTTATTGTTAGCCAGGCAATGGATACTGTCGTTCGTTTACAATTCTAATTCATGTTAAATTCAAGGACTTCTAAATCGGGGGCAGGCCGCGGCGTCCCCAATTAAAGATCCTGATCTGGTTCTGCGACCAGTCTGGCCTCACATCGCGATGATAATTGGAGCATAAAGCTGGATAATTTTTCAGCAGCAGACGACACTTTGTCATGCCCAAATATGGAATGGGAGTCGTATGGGGGATCGGGACGTGTCGCGCGTGACCCCGTGACCCGGAGGGGATGAGGTCGAGGGTTTCGGGTGGGGTCGAGTGACGCACCTTGGGACCGAGGACTGTATTATTACGAGATTGTGATGATAGTTTATTTTCCCTCTCTTCTTCTATTCCCTGTCTGCTGAGAAATTAAAGAAGAACGTCAAGAATGTATCCTGTAATTCAGCTCACAATATGTCCGATTTTATCGACACATCCTCGCAGTCTTTCATTCTTAAAGTTTCGTCTCAACACTGAAATCTGCGTTGAGTAATGGACTTTTTAAGAAATGTGTTATTTTTCTTTAAAATAACCTCTACATTTTTTTGGAAAATGTAACTTTGTTTTGGTCACGTTTAATGTAGCTTTTATTTTGTACAAAGTACTTCTAGACATCCATGTCTATTATCTTTTAACGTCTCACAATCCATTCTACCATGATCATGTACTAGTATACTACTTATTTCGAATTCCTTCTAATCATCTAATATTGAGTAAAGATATGTCTGCTTCGACTCTTTGCCATCCTCTGCAAAAGATGGACCCCCCCCCCAAAAAAAAAAAGATGCAAGGCGCGCGTCGGGATCATTTTACTCAGACGACACCGTCGGAATAGATACGTGTGTGCCATCGTTTAAACCCCCGAAGTCCAAGCGGTGAGTACCACTTTCATCACCTACTATCCATTCGATTCCCCCTTGATGAAACCCAAAACAAAACAGAAACAAACCCGACCCGCCCCCCTCACTCCGAATAAAAACACAGAAGAAATAGAAAACGGTTGACCGCATTCTTTAAACTTGGAATAAAATTCACGACGTTCCTCGGATTTCCGATATTATTTCGTTTGCAAATAAAGATTTTAATGACTTTTAAACAGAATTCAGTTCCCTTTGTTCTCCGATTAGAAAGGTCAGTTTTGACTTTTAACAGAGATATGCTATTGGAGGAGGATCTCACATAATGTGGAAGGTTATCTTTTCGATGAAAAGAGGACAGCACCAAATTGACCAGAAAGTATTGATCATCAGGGGAATGGGGGGGGGGGGGGGGCAGAACCAAATAATCATAGATCTTCATGTTTTATAAAACAGTAGCATACTGGTCCAAACATTTTTTTTTTGGGGGGGGGGGGTAGATACGACGTTGGAAGTTGAAACAATCATTTGAAACAAGAATGCGAGGGAACATTTTTTAAAATGCATATTTGATAGATTTTGACGACTAGATAATTATATTATATATAATGCTTTCCCTTTCCTTTTCTCTTCTTTTTCTTTGTCGTGAACCCTTTTTGAGGGAATGGTCCGCTCCCCCTCCTTTGTACGCCAGTGATAAACAATAAATATAATTTCGTACATGGAAATGATTATAGAAATCATAAATAGTAGAGGAAAGGAAACATCTAAAAATTCACGACTAAACTTCAAATTTAAAGGTCAAGTCCACCTCAGAAAAATATTAATTTGAATCAATAGAGAAAAATAAGACAAGCACAATGCTGAAAATTTCATCAAAATCGGATGTAAAATAAGAAAGTTATGACATTTCAAAGTTTCGCTTATTTTTAACAAAATAGTTATATGAACGAGCCAGTTACATCCAAATGAGAGAGTCGATGATGTCACTCACTCACTATTTCTTTTGTTTTTTATTGTTTGAATTATACAATATTTCAATTTTTACGAATTTGACGATTAGGACCTCCTTGCCTGAAGCACAAAATGTTAAAATAATGGATTTCCATCTGTTCAGGGAGGAATGAAACTTCATTTCACATGACAATGACGAGAAATTAAAAATATTTCATAATTCAAACAATAAAAACCAAAAGAAATTGTGAGTGAGTGACATCATCGACTCTCTCATTTGGAAGTAACTGGCTCGTTCATATAACTATTTTGTTAAAAATAAGCGAAACTTTGAAATGCCATAACTGTCTTATTTGACATCCGATTTTGATGAAATTTTCAGTGTTATGCTTGTTGAATTTTTCTCTTTTTATTCAAATCAAGTTTTTCTTAGGGTGGACTTGTCCTTTGAGTGAATTTCACAATGGGCAAATACATTTCAGTTAATCTTTAGCAATGATTAATTGATAATAACATTACATAGACATGAATTACATTTCATATAGATAATATCCTCCCTTATAGCTACATGATGTATAAAACCAAAAGGTAATTATGGTAATAGGCCGATGACCATTTAACGCCTGGCCAAAGGACGCCGGTCCGCGATGGGATTCGAACACATGACCCTCTGTTTACAAGGCGAGAGTCAGAACCACTATACCGCGGCTCCTCCACAGTCACCCTGCTACAGTCAATGCAACGAAACCGACTCCGTATCGACCAAAACTTTCACATTATTACCATTGGCATACCATTGGTCGGTTTGGAGTCGGTTTCGTGGGTGTGACTGTCACCCTGGACTGTCACTTCTCTTGTCTCGTACACAAATTAGCCTTCAATTCATAAGTCATCCCGATCTCCACTGGCTGACATATACGGCCAATGGGAGTATCGCTTACATCGGCTCTACGTCTGAGGACACACTACAATACAAATCATAATACCGATGACAGATTTGAGAGATTGACAATGATGCGCGGAGCAGATCACATGACACGGGGGAGAACACGTGATGGGTCAGATCAGGTTCGGGATTATGCCATACGGCATAGGGTTTTATTATGATGGATTTTGCTCACAAACATTCGAACCTCGTGAACATCTGTGACTTACATTTCTCCAGCGAATGATTTATTTCATTCTTTCTCACTTTCTTTCTTTCTTTCTTTTTCTCTCTCAGGGAAATTTAGGTATAGTAATGTTCACTCGTTAAGAAAAAAAATTGCTTTATTTCTATTTTATTTTGTTACATGGATTATTGATGCAAAGTATGGAAGCTTAAAAGTGCCACCGAGATGTTGAGATAATTATCTCGGGAAGTCGACATCTTGATAGCAAAAGATAAGATGACGAGATCCCAGATCTCATCATGTCGACATCTTTTAGAAGAGATGATGAGATGACAAGATCCCGAATCTCATCATGTCAACATCTTTTAGAAGAGATGATGAGATGACAAGATCCCGGATCTCATCATGTCAACATCTTTAAGAAGAGATAATGAGATGACAAGATCCCGGATCTCATCATGTCAACATCTTTTAGAAGAGATGATGAGATGACAAGATCCCGGATCTCATCATGTTGACATCTAGTAGAAGAGATGATGAGATGACAAGATCCCGGATCTCATCATGTCAACATCTTTTAGAAGAGATGATGAGATGACGAGATCTCGGATCTCATCATGTTGACATCTTGTAGAAGAGATGATTAGATGACATGATCATGGATCGAAGATCTTGTCATCTGACCATCTCTTCTAAAAGATGACGACATGACGAGATCCGGGATCTTGTCATCTCATCATCTCTTCTAAAAGATGTCAACATGATGAGATCCGGGATCTTGTCATCTCATCATCTCTTCTAAAAGATGTTGACATGATGAGATCCAGGATCTCGTCATCTTATCTTTTGCTATCAAGATGTCGACTTCCCAAGATAATTATCTCAACACCTCGGTGGCACTTTTAAGCTTCCATAGCAAAGAGATTAGAGATTAAAGGTTCTGGTGCATTACTTTTTCCGAAAGGTCAGTTACAGTCATGAGAAAAACTTTTTTTGCAGGTGTTTCTGCATTTATTGATTATTCAATTCATGAATCACAGTAATCATGATGAATATAAACAAATACACAATAAAGGATAGAATTACAAAATTGTGACAATAACATAATAAAAGAAAACATGTAACCAATAACAAATAAAACAAAATGCAGTGGCCAGCAAAAATGCTTGAGAGAATAGTAGCCAGGGGAAGATAGCTACATAAAAACCATTGTAAAGAAAACTTCACGGGTCTATAAAAATGATGTCCTATGATTTTTTGTTTTTGAAATGTTGAATACTATATAATGAGTACATAGGAAAATGAAAAAAGACCGTGTGGATAAATTACAAATATGCATATACGAACAAATATAACTTCAGTAGATAGATATAGATCAAGAGCAATAACTGAGTACATTTGACAATGAATCCATAAAATAAGCAAATATAGACAGATGAATGTAAACAAATACTTGAGCGTGTATTCTAAAATAATATCAATCAAAACGAATTAAGGTGAAAGACATATAAGACGTTTATATTAGATGAAATAAATATTTTTATTCCCTTTCCGACAACCAGGAAACACCTCAACAAACACACATGTACACTTACCGTACATTTAAGAACTATACAGTATAAAAGAGACGTTAAAGCGCTGAGTAATATGAAAATACCAATATTCACAATATCATTTGATGTTTTCTCTTTTCGTCTAGAGTAGATGTGGAACTGGTATGTTGTATTATTCTCTTGGGAACAAGAATGTAAATATCCCCGGGTAAGTATCGCGGAAAGATGTTATTGATAAAATCATAATTTATACATGCGTACGCTTCCGAGATAATGCAGTGCGATTTGCTCTGAGTTTTAGAATCCTGATGATGACACTCCAATTACACAGAGAGTTTTATATCAATCATTTTTATTCCATTCTCAGAAATTCTGTGGCTGTCACAGTCGCAGAAGCCAAACAGCGCCATCCTACGAGTTTCCTTCCAATTGTATATAAAAAGTGAGTAGTCTAAGTAAAAAGCAAAGCTTGTAGAATATTAGGCACCCCTCTCCCCCCCCCGTGGCGGATCCAGGGAAGGGCACATCCAGCCTGACCCCCCCCCCCCCCTTTTGAGATCCATGAAAAATATTCGTTAGGGAAATGTGTTAAGCATACGCAAGTGAAGACCTTTTTTTTGGAGGGGGGGCTTGTTAATTGAGAGTGAAAACCTTTTTTTTTTGGGGGGGGGGGTTGTTATTGTTTTTTCTGTACAAAAGTGCTCCCCTCTGGACAATAATATTTTGGATCCACCCCTGCCTCCCAGATGCCTTCCTTTTTTAATGCATTTTTTGGTCCCCATTTCCCCATTTATCTTCCACAATGTACTTAAAGATGTACTTCTGAATCCCAGTATTCCCGTCTGTTGTAGCCCTATAAACCTCTTCCATAATCACATCTATCATCTTCTCAGGCTTAAATGTAAATGTCATAAATATAGTCGTCCATTAACTTTTTCTACTGGTCAAGGGTAAAAATAAGCGAAACTATTCTCCATTTTCAAGTTTAATGTCCCAAAGCAAGGGTCAAATAATAAAACAAGTATACACTGAAGAAAGCATATTTTCGGTCAACGTCTATTCTAGCAATGACAGTCAGAATGTCCCAAGGTCAGGAAAGTTGAGGCCAATATTTTCAGAGAGAGAGGAGGGGGAGACAACAAGTTAAAAAATGTGAGGATCCTTGGCACTATCAGCTAAGTTGCAACCTTTGATAAAATATTAAAAATATACATGTGGATTATGTAGGCCTACAGTAAACCACCGTAATCTAGACATAAATCACAAGTCCTCTTAATTAATAAGCGGGCACTATCATGACCACAAAAAGACCTTTGAAGTTCTTAGGGTCAGAATGGCGCCCTACTTTATTATGACCCACATTGTTTCAAGACCGTTGGTTCTACTTCAAGTTTAAGCAACCGGGTAAAGTATTTTTATACAAAATAGTTATGAAAGAAAATATAACATGATAAATATGACAATTATTATTGGTAGTAGAAGTATTATTTTACAGAGGTCGCTTACAAATACTTTGACACTTTTTTACTGCTGTACAACTTTTATTAACGTACATGGATGACTTAAATTTGTTTTTCAAATGAAATAACAATTTTAATGCATATTTATAACAGACGTAGACGATACATGGTCGATTGTACAGTAAAAGATGAAAATGACGTGTTGCCACATCCTATTCCCATGGAATTAAGTTTTGCTATTATCGATGGAAAATACCATAATAAACACATCGTAATTATGGTCATCAACTAGTTACCATAATTACAATTTTTCAACGCAACGCCGGGCTATACTTACCTCACCATGTCTTACTTCTCCGTTATTTGGGGGAAACGTCTGTCTTGGCAATGTGATCAACGGAAATGAAAAAAGGTGATGTTCCGTAACGCATGCATCATTATTCTACCATTTCTTATAATTTATTTGCAACATTAATCCGATAGAGACAGAATTTGTGACAAATATGCACCATCATCATAAAAGTGATGTTATTAATTTTGTGCATTGGATATTCCATCTGACACACCATATGATATCATGGTAAACAATATTTTTATTCATGTTTTATTGAAAAAATGAATTTATTAAATGGGAAGCTGCTTCCATATAAAGTAAAAAAAAAGTAGCATTCTGAAATGAATCATAACTCACTTATTCCTTCATTGATTTTTCTTTTTATTAAACCTTCACCAAAATAATAAAACCAACCTATCGCCATGGTGAACTCTCCCATCAGTGTAAGACGTAGTGTCAAAACACAAACCCGTCATATCAAATCCACCGCCTTGATTTATATCTCCCTTAAAGACCATGAAGTTGACGATACGAGCCAAATGAATATTTCATAGTCTGGGGAGTGTTTGTTTGGTGTTTTTAATGGCGGGGGTTTAACGATATTTGAACGAGTGATGATGAGGCCTACACAAGGCATTGGCCCGAATTAGTCATCTTTGTTTTGACGCGTACACGTTTTTAACAAGGTCTCAATATAATAAAGGTACCATGGATGCAGTCACACTACATTAGATCGATCAAATCTATTACATTGATCAACTTACATTTCGAATAACGTACTGTTATATATATATATATATATATATATATATATATATATATATATATATATATATAAGAAGAATCGTAAGAGCAATTACATTCATTTATGTTAAGGAACATTCCAGAATGTCTTTGTAAAAGGTTTTGTTATGCAGGTCTCGCCTATTTAAAGGCCAAGGAGTTTTATTGTTGAATAGGGAAAAGCATACAATAGATTGCTACACAATAGGATTCCAGTTAGCTATGTTAGGGTTAGCTATGTTGTTGATTTTCACTGAGGTCATTCAAGAATGTTTTAGAAATGTAGAATGCTCCAGAAAGAAGGAGAATGTTCTTTTAAAAGACAATACCAGAAGCTTCCATAATAGTGAATAATAGAAGTCTCTAGAATAGTTGAAAAAAATATATAAAGCTGGCAGATTCTTCAAGGACATCATCATATCATACCAGATCACTTCATCAGATCAGAGCTAAGAGTTTCACGCCAGACTTTATGTCAGAGCAGAGTTTATTTTCACCTGGAATATTTATCTTCTGTGGAATTATTTACCCGCCATCAATGAACTGTTTGCAGTTATTTTGAGAGAGGAATTCTCAGTTCTCATCGAGATCATCAACCTGTTTAATGAACACTTTTCAACCCATGGATTGCTGAATTCGACTGTTAATCATCATCAACATCGTCTTCACAGACATTTCAACTCGTTACAGTGACTCTTGTTATTCACTGTGCTTCAACATCGGTTTCATCATCGCCATCATTGTGAACTTTTACTTTTCGCCAGCCAAATTGGACTTTTACTTTGGATTATTCATCGGATATTTTGCACATCTGTCACGTCAAGAGACGTATGTTACGGTCTTAAACTGTAAACTCCTGCTATAGTGTAACTCGCTCCCTAGCTTATTGAAAATGTGTCCAGTGTGTGCACGCATTGCCTCTGTGTTGATTGGTACCATTTGTTTGTACACCAACGCACCGGATGCACGCATAGGATCCACTATATGCACACGTACATGATCGCCTATGATTTGCTCTAAATGAAAAATATGCGGGAAAATATGCTGCAGTATAAACTTAAGTAGTTGGGAAAAAAGAAACATACAGAGTGTTTGTGCGTGATTATTTTGTATTGAAGTGATTTTCTCGCATAAACTACCCAGTCACTGTGCGCTCGTACATTATATTTGCAATAGAACACTTTTACGCGAACTTACCCGGCGAGTTACACTATAAGCACGATTCGCTTATAAGATCGTAACAGACGTAAGATCAATATTTATTTATGTTTTATTTATGATTGTATATGCATTATTAATTTCCTGTAATAAAAAAAAGGAAATTACATCTAAATTCAAATATATTTCATTGTTATTTGTTGCAGTATCGTAACAAATAATTTTGGGGGCTTGTCCGGGAGCCGAACCCGGGACCTCTCGCACCCCAAGCGAGAATCATACCACTAGCATAAATGAATGTAATTGCTCTTACAATTCTTCTTATATATATAAAACAGTACCATCGGTCGGATTAGAGTCGGTTTCGTTGGTGTGACCGATACCATTTCAAAGACAGACAAGGGGTAACATAAAGGCGACACGACATTTACCCCGGCGACAATCGCTCGGGGTTTATTTCGTAAAAGATATAGGGTAAGGGTTGCAATAGGGCTTTATGTTAGCTTTAGGATAGGGTATAGCGTTAAATTTATTGTTAAAGTTGGTCAATCCATTTATGTGTGGAATTTGCAGCGGAGCAATTGTTGCCTGAGCAAATGTCATGGATGCTGGAACCATTCATTCATCTATCCCACTGAAATGAAACAAGAGCAAACACATGATGGAGTTAAAGGTATTGTTTAACTTTGTGGGCAGCCAATTTAAAAAATTCTCAATCCAAGATGAAACATGTGTACATGTGCATGTATTAGAACTAATTAACCCTGAAAACAACCATTATTGAGAATGAAAAGCTAAAACTAAGGGGCAAACCCCGATTTTGTAAATAGGCGTCTTATAGACACCTAAATTGTACACATAAGTGTATGGGGATGAAATTAAGATGGTGTTTCCGCTTTCTTTATATTTCAATTTTTGAAGCACTAAATAATCATTTTCGAACGCAATTTTTTCTGGGCTTCATTTTTGAAACATATCACAGACACAGGTGACAAGTGTGACCTTCTAGCTCAGATTTTTTAAAAGTCAAACCAATGTTAACCAATTACGTTAAAGAGAAATGCCAGTAGTTGCAGTAAACACTGATTTCTTGAGAAAGTCTGTAAACCAGGCTTAATTGTCAGTATATCATCGAGGATCTAGATCTGGTACAGTTACATAAACTGAACTTTGTGAAATCTTGAAATCTACGCTGAAAAATGTTCACACTGAAGATAACCAACACAGAAAGGCACACGTGGGACAGTGTAATATTATTGCTGGAATAAAGACCCGACGGAAGTGACCGAATCCGCGCTTATTTTGCTTATTTCTCAGCAATTACACAATTTCTTCCAAAATTCTTCGGCACATATTTTTTATTCATACAAATAGACACTTGAGTGGTTATTATATAAGATTCTGTAAAAAGTCATTTTAAGATCGTTACCAATACTGGAATTTATCTTTAACCCAGTATGATCCCATAGTGTGTTTGGGTATATATATATGTATATGTATATATATATTATAGATATATGCTTGCAAACATGACAATGGTCCAGTTTGATCAAGCGACACTGACCTGATTTGGGAAGGATATATCATTTTTATCGCTTATTTCTTCGTTCCGAGGAACTATTAGAAGGCACTTTTATTTGGCAGACGATAAATCATTACATGTTTTATATTGTAAGGACTTCTCCCGCCATTAAGTCGTTTTTCTTGTTCAAGGAGGCACTCAAATTTGAACGTGACCCTGATTGTGGCAATACACAGAAAGCTCAAGTTGAATCAAATTTATGGTCGGTCAAGCAACAATGGTCATTTATATTCAGGTATTTACATGGTATAATAAACAACGCGGACACGCCGGAAGGGTAAATGTTAGAGTTTTCATTTCAAACACATTCTTAAAAAACACCAGAAATTATTTTGAATGTAGGAAGCTTTAGAAATCATCCGGTTTTATACATTACATAACAAGGTTTCATTCGGTTCGTAAATGATATCTTTTTCTATTTCTAACTGTATATTTTCTGCTCTAGTGATGCACATCATTTTCTATTAATAATAATATAGGATATTTTTATTGCGCACATATCCACCTTGTTAGGTGCTCATGGCGCTCCTATATTACCCGGCTAAGCTAGGCGTTCATAGCGCACACAGCTTTTTAAGGAATTGCTTCTATTAACATAAGTTAATTAAAAATGGACAGTTTGAATGTCACATCCATAAAAATATCAAAAACATTCCCGAAAAAGTGAGCAGGTAAAAAGGAAAACAAGCGGAGAATATTTTATATGTCGAGGTGGTATATTATGTTGATTTTTCTCATTTCGTTCATTACAGAGCAAAACAATTTTTATTGAAATTGATACGTTGCAGAACAATGGATCTTACCTGCCCAGTTTATACAGTGTCCGATATTAATTGCTTTCGCAGAAAGGTGCATGTATACTTATGAAAATTTAAATGGATTAAAAAAAACCTCTTGAACAGATGGAACGTTGTGGCCCATGCAGTGGATTAGTCTTTTGACTTTGAAACAGAGGGTCGTGGGTTCGAATCCCAGCCATGGCGTAATTTCCTTCAGCAAGAAATTCATCCACATTGTACTGCACTCAACCCAGGTGAGGTGAATGGGTACACGGTAGGAAGAAATTCCTTGAATGCTTGAGCGCCTATAGGCAGCCCAGCTAATGCCGGGCTAATAATAATAACAGGGCCCACTGGGAGAACAGTTTACAGAACTGAAGTGGATACCCTGGGCAAATATATCATTAATATTATTATTATCATTATTATTATATATTTATATGAGAACAAGCCGAGAAATATTTCATAAGATATTATTTTGACACGTGTGTTTGAGGTATATGTGTGCGTTCATGTGTTTTCTGTTAATAGGCCTATGTTGTTTTTCCTTCTAATTGTCAAAACGGCCTATAATGTCCATGGTCCTAAATATACAACGAAAAACTTGTGTTTAACATTGATGATAGCTTTACCAAATAAAACAAATAATCATGAATAATGCATCATGAACTTTTGACCCCTTATATTTTCTATTAAACTGTACCGATTCACAATCATCCCCGTCCACACTACACAAATATAGACACATCCACATGCACCCCCAAACGATCTTCGATTCATTCATGTCATGAACTTATCCGTGCCCCCCCCCCCGTCCATACCACACGCTCTCCTACCCCACTCACAATCTTCGCTCTATTTTCTAGATCCGATCCATCCCTCCCCCTTTCTCTCTTCCTCTTACTCACACACACGCACATACACACACACACACTCAACCCGAACACAAACCACACACGCGCGCGCTCACCTTCACTAACACACAATCATCCCTCGACCAGAGCCCCGTCTTACAACGAGTTGTGTCTGATTGGATCAATCGCAACTATGGAAAGCCAGCAAAGTCAACATATAAAATGCATGTTCATTTTTTAAAAAAAATTCTAGATATGAATGTATATCCATAAATTCATTGGATTCTTGACAATTTGGGTTGATCTCATTTCAATACAAATGACATTTTGCAAATTTCCTGTAGAAAAAATTATGACACTGATGGATTTCCATACAGTTACGATTGAATGGATCAATGGTAACTCTATAAGACGGGGCCCAGATCCGTTTCTCCCACACCCACACACAAACGCACACTCCAAAGTACTACACAAACGCAATCAAACCAGGGAATTGTTCTCACTAACAAGTCCCTGATCAAACACACACACACACAACAACAGAAGACATACCCACCCCACGTACACAAACACACACACACGCAACGACAGAAGACCGATAAACCCTCCCTCGCGTACACGCGCGCACACCATCAGCTGATCGCACGGAAACACAGCTGACCGTGAATAGGCGATGAAAACTTCCCCCTCAACTTACATGCAAAACCAATCAAATCGCTCTTATATCACTTCATCGGAACTGGGGGTCACAATAACTATACATCTGCTATAACAACTCCATACTGTAACGCAATCAGACGCTCTAATTGGACAAAGTTCCGCCGCAACGCGTTAACGAATCGCTATGTCCAGATCTAATTACGAAAGCTGGTCGGAGCGAGTGGGAAATGGGGAAAACACTACGCGGACACGGACATGCTGGTCATGGGCGTAATATGAATATGCGAAGTAATTTTGTTTGAGATTAATCGCTAAAATAACATTTTTTTGTAAAATAAAAAGAACACAATCCCTCACAGTGTGTTCACAGCGTGTTCACATAGTGGTCTATTATGTGGTGAAGTTTTCAGTTACACTGTCAAAAAGCTCAAATTTGATAATGTTAGGATAACTCAAAACCATGTACACCTCTATAGTTTGAAATTCACAGTGTGGTTTTCTACCAGTGATTATTTATTTCACGTTTTTCTGTGGGATTTCATTAGCCTTTTTCCTTGTCAGTTATTGGGGATACTTTGAAAAAAAAATATTCATTATTGTACATTCAGCAAGAATATTCATTTCTTCAAAACCTTTAATTGTTGACTGCGATGGCGGTCGAATAAACCAGGGTAATACTTAAACCTTTAACACCTCGACTGGGTACTCTACGCAGGGACCGCGGAAACGGGGGGCCGGGGTGCTTGGCCCCCACTTTTTTCCAAAACCGTGTACAAAAACGTAAAAATGACCATATGATTGTGATTTTTTGCATTGTCAGCCGCCCCCTCCCCCCACACACACACTTTGAAAACCGTTCCGCGGCCCCTGCTACGTAGTGCATACAAGATACATAAACTGTATAATTATGATAATTATTTTTCCCCTATTTTGATAAAAGTTTCATTGTTTTTATCAACAGTTATGACTTCTGGCAATCCAGTGAGTAGGCAACTGACAGTTTCTCAACTGGCCTTGAACTGTTACAGAAAGGTCGCAGAGAATAGCGTTACAACGGCAAGACTTGTTTAGCACGCATGTACTAATAGGCATTGACAGACAGAAAGATAAAGCGACACACATACGTAAAACGGAGGTGCATTACGGATATCATAGTATATAATAACGCCCCTATATCCGATGCGCGCGTGCGTGGATTAGCTGACCGCCAACTTACCTTTGGCGCATTCCAAGCCAATTATAAGCCGCTATATATGCCAAGTTGGCGCTTTAAGAGCCAGCTGTATACTTTATGGAGATGGTGTGTAAAGGAAAATTGATATTCATTGCGGGGAAATTGTGACTAGATGAACGCGAGGGCCATCAATTTTTGCAAATGATTGTAAATTTCACCGTGAAGGCCGTGTAAAATTGAATTTACAAGAGAATTCAGTTACCACACGCAAAACACAGGCTTCCGCGATGATTACAGCATGTCCAGGGTTTATTATACCGAGAGGCGGATTCATGATTTTCCAAAAGGGGAGGGACATTTTCTCAAAGAAAATTTGACAATCCAAATAAAAAGGGGGTTTCACCAAAAGATGGAGGTCATTTTGTCCCGCGTAAAATTTGAGAAGCAAAAAAAAACAGGTTTTCAGTAAAAAAAAAAAAAAAGACATACCCTTATATAGGAATATTGGGTGTAACTCTTCATACACACGTGTATGAACGACATATTTACATAGAAAAATGTGACTATGACTCTCCCAGGGGGGGGGGCTACCTGATTTTACCCCTCTACCCAAGGGCGGGTCCAGGATTTTCCAAGGGGGCACATTTTTCAAGTGAAAATTTGACAAGCCAAAAAAAAAAGGTTTTCACCTCAACTTTGGAGGTCATTTCGTCCGCGGAAAATTTGAAAAGCAAAAAAAAAAAAAGTTCTCACTCTCAAAGGGAGGGGGGTACACTTGGGTTAAAACGGTATAGTTACATTACAAATTTTGATTTGGCTCTCAAAGGGGGCATTGGCCGGTTGTGCCTCCCCCCCCCCCCCCCTCCTTGATCCGCCGGTGCCTCTACCATTCGAGATGAGTTAGCGAGCAGGCAATGTAATACCTTCATCTTCATTGCCAATATAATTCGATCTGATTTCATGTATAACTACATTCCGTCACATCATTGTGACGTCATAGCGATGGAGATAAAAATAGATCTAGAGATGGTATAGGTATGGTATTATTAGGGAGTTAAGAGAGTAGAAAGGGGGCACACAAGGTTGAGGCTATGTTGACAAGGATGAGGAGAAGATGAATACGAAGAGAAAAGAGAAGAAGAAGAAGTACAAGAAGAAGAAGATAGTAGTAGTAGTTGTAGTAGTAGTAGTAGTGGTGGTGGTGGTGGTGGTGGTAGTAGTAGTAGTAGTAGTAGTAGTAGTAGTAGTAGTAGTAGTAGTAGTAGTAGTAGTAGTAGTAGTAGTGGTGATGGTGGTGGTGGTAGTAGTAGTTGTAGTAGTAGTGGTGGTGGTGGTGGTGGTAGTAGTAGTAGTAGTAGTAGTAGTAGTAGTAGTAGTAGTAGTAGTAGTAGTAGTAGTAGTAGTAGTAGTAGTAGTAGTAGTAGTAGTAGTAGTAGTAGTAGTAGTGGTGATGGTGGTGGTGGTAGTAGTAGTAGTAGTAGTAGTAGTAGTAGTAGTAGTAGTAGTAGTAGTAGTGGTGGTGGTGGTGGTGGTGGTGGTGGTAGTAGTAGTAGTAGGAGGAGGAGGAAGGGAGAAGGAAAAAAAAGAAAAGAAGGGGGAAAATATGATGATGAGATGAAGGATAAAGAAATAAGAAGGATAAGAACAAGTGTTATTTTATTAAAAGAAAGAAGACTAAAAAGAAAAGAAGAAATACAATCTTAAAAAAACTAAAGAAGGAGTAAAAAAGAAGTATAGAAGACGAATCAAAAGAAAAGGGAAACAAAACAAGAAAAAGATCAAAGAGTAAAAATAAGAAAGAGAAATAAGTAGACAAAAATAAAGATATAGAAAAATCAGACGATAAAGAAGAAGAAATATTAGTAGAAGATGTAAAGGAAAATGTAAAACAGGAAAAGGAGGAACGAGAAAGCAAAAATGATAAAGATTCAAGATGAAAAGGAAGAATGAAACAAAAGAAGGAAAATTATGACTAAATTGAAGAGGGAACTTTCTAAATAGTAAAATGTCTTTTCTCCTGGCATATGATTCGAGAACCATTTCTCCAGGCGGCACCTCTGATTGTGTTCGCTCCCTGGCATGCATGCTTCTATACCTACCACTACCACGTGACATACTCGGGAAATATTGCCACATGATTTTGACCGATGTGCGTTCGAAATCGAGTTGACAGGATGACCTTCGAAAAGACAAGGTCATGAATGCGAACTTGTCTCTTTACATCGGACATGCCTATCGGTGGCTTTTCCATTAACACAGACGATATGCAATGACAGCATTAAATAGATGCCCCAGCTAGAAATCATTTGATTAGGAGTGAGATCGGGGATCAGCCCCCTTAAATACTGAAATAGAAATTTATTAAAAAAAACATATCAAAACAAGGAAAATAGCATAAATCATAATTGATTAACGAGTCTGTTCACAATTAAATCAAATTTAAAGTCATTTTACAAGTTGTTTCTGCCTGCCTTAGACATGTCAGACTTTCCTTATAATCATGGATGTAAACCTTCAAGGTAGAATGGCATTAGGGGCCTGTTACATAAAACTTTGTACTTGAGAAAGCTGGTAAAATCTGAAAACTAAGGTTAGTCTGATTTCTGCCATTGACTTTAACACAGGGCAAAAACTCTGGTAAGAACAACCTGAGTTTTCTCAGGTAAAAAATTTTATGCAACGGGCTCTAGGTGTGATGATTATGATAAAAATAATAAAACTGTGACAAAATAATGTAGAAAACAAGAATAATTGACGCGAATAAAGAAAGAAAAGACGGAGAGAGAAAAGAAAGAGTGAAGTAGGATAGAGGGAGAGAGAGGGGGTGAGAGGATACTTGGAATTATACGTATAACCAAATAACGGCAAAAGGGTGAAGCACTTTTCTGCTCGTCAAGATTGTTTTCTTATTTTCTACCTTTTCTCTTGTATTCCTAGGGCACCAACACCAAGCCCCCTTCCTCTATCAAACTACCCCTATATGCCCCTCATAACTCACACAGACCTATTATCTTCATCAAGTCATATGATCGACTTTAACGTGTTTAATAATCAGAAATTATGTTCGGTTCAAGATCATGTTTAAAGGCATGATTGAGATCTTATATCATCCAACTAGTTTTGTTATTGTAAAAGAACAGGTCCGAAAATACTGGAGAAATGAATAATGTGATTGTTTTGTTTGTCTGCTTGACCTTATTTATTGACGATGGAAAAATACGATACCTTGTTCGTCACACGAAGGTGTGTAACGTTCGTTGTATGAAAATGTGTTTAACGTTTGTCGTATGAAAATGTGTGTAACATACGATGTATGAAAGTCAGAAAGTGTGTAACAATCGTTGTATAAATAATAATAATAGCCCATTCTTATAGAGCGCTTTTCCCAGAATGGCCCAAAGCGCGTTACAGCATATTATTACCCCGGTCATTGGATTCATTTCAATCCCGCACGAAAAGTGCACAATTTCCACTCCCTGGGGAGCATTCCTTGCATTCATCGCAGCCTCATTATGGCGCTGGCAAAATCAAACATACAATATTTTTCGCATCCTACCGAGTAGGATGCGAAAGTCTCGAGAGTGGCAAAGTGAGGATTAACGCCTTGCCAAAGGACGCTAGACCGCGGTGGGATTCGAACACACGACCCTCTGTTTACAAGACAGGAGTCAGAACAACTACACCACGGCTTTTCCACGGCTCTTATAAAAACTTTGTTCGTTCGTTATATGAAATACAGTGTGACGTTCGTTACATAAAAAGGTGCGTAATGTTCGTTAAATGAATCACTGTGTCTATGTAAAGCGCTTTTATAAATTACTGCGTAACGTTTGTTATACATGAACAAGTGTGTGACGTTCGTTATTGTGCACTATTGGCCGTCCGTGGCCGTCTTACACGCTTTGCCGTATATAACTTGAATACAAGCGCGTCCAACTGAATCGATATAAACAAGTAGTGTGACGAACATTAAATGGTATTTCGTCACATTGTAAAATAATTTTGTGACATGATATTGTGACATACCCTTGTGACATAACAATAGTGAAAGTATATCTTTGCATTCCTGATCTTGTTTGCTTGGGGGCTTGCATATCTACGAAGAGGAAAAATGGGTTCATGTTGACGGAAACATTGATGTGTACATGTTGAGACATGATGTTCCTTCATATAACAAAACCTTACAACGTTTCATATTTCTGTTTGGCAAGATAATGAATTTCCTCTTTAAAAATCACTGCCAATGATACTCATCGCCTGACTGGTGGTCACGGTCATCATTATAATCGCATAATATCATTATTGGATGACATACCAAGCGTCCTTGACGTATATGAGGCAATAATACCGTGTGTGGATCGTCTTTACCTCATAACTATGTATTAATGGCGTTGGTCTATTTGGAAACCTGCATTGTAGTTGATGAAAGGTAATGTGTTGGCATCCGTTTTGTTGAAGCCATTTAAAAGTTGAGATTCTGAAGTGGACACTCGCGACCTTTCCGTGTGAGTCTAAAGTGGTGATAAGGTGGGGTGAGGAGGCTCTCGAATAGAGAAATAGATTGATTGATAGATAGACAGATAGATAGATAGATAGATA
Source organism: Lytechinus variegatus (assembly GCF_018143015.1). Lineage (NCBI taxonomy): Eukaryota > Metazoa > Echinodermata > Echinoidea > Temnopleuroida > Toxopneustidae > Lytechinus > Lytechinus variegatus. Next base: position 25,283,015 of record NC_054756.1, on the reverse strand, counting down.
GACAGAAAGATAGATAGATAGATAGATAGATAGATAGATAGATAGATAGATAGATAGATAGATAGACAGAAAGATAGATAGATAGATAGATAGATAGATAGATAGATAGATAGATAGATAGATAGATAGATAGATAGATAGATAGAAAGATAGATAGATAGATAGATAGATAGAAAGATAGATAGATAGATAGATGGTTAGATAGATTTAAAAGTGGATAGATTGATGGAAGAATTGATTGATAAAATCTATTTCGTATCAAATTTTCAACAAAATTATAAATTAGGGCAAAAATAATTATTAAATTCAATGGAAACCTCCTACATAGATGGATAGACAGATGGATGGATGGATATATATGAGTGAATAGAAAGGTATAAAGTTTAGATCATGCAGGTAGATAGATAGATAGTTAGATAGATCATGTATATAGATAGATATATAGATAGATAGATAGATATATAGATAGATGGATGGATGGATGGATGGATGAATAGATAAATTGATAGATAGATAGATAACAATAATGATAAAAAGATCGTTTACTAATGTTTCGTAGTTTCATCATTTATTGAGACGTTATAATCAGATATATCGTCACTCCAACTTTCGAAATAACAAACTAAGCATATCAATACTTAAAGCAATTTAAAAATTAATAGTAGTAACTTCACATCTTCTGTAGATAAACAACGCCACCTACGACAAATATCAACCGTTTCCTCATTTCTGTGACCAAAACGGCCTTGAAAACTCGATAATCCAGATTCATTACCAATCTTATACTTGAGTCGATATTTTCCATGCCAATCTCATTATTTTTTTTCCGGTATGTAAATTGCGTAAATTAAGGATTAAGTATATCATCAGGTTAAGACATACTTTTTCAATAAAGATAGGCATATTTATTGTACATCATTTAACGATTGCTATTAAGGAAGTGTATATTGTTTCATGTGGCATGGGCATTTACACCAGGGGCCCGTAACACAAAGCTTAGCAATGATCTTAAAACATTTTTCTAAGATTGATTCCATTGACTATAATGAACAATCAATCGTAAAAATCAAGCTTTACTACCATCAATCGTTAACCTTTGTGTTACGGGACCCAGGGCTTCTCACCACAAAAAAGACAAAGTATTCACGACCTAATGGGGGTGTTGTAGGAAACTTGCAATTGATCGCAAGTCATTTTATGCTCCAAAAGCAATTGAAAGTCATGCATTTAATTGATGATTAGCTACTTTAATCAACTAGTATGAATTAATTTTCAAGAGTGATTTATCCCTAGTGAATTTGCATCTATATTAGCAATAGATTCCAAATATTCCCTAACAATATCCCTAATAGTTTTCATACACGAATGCAGTATTTATGTTTGTACTCTTAACATTGGCGGCGGAAGCCAACAAATTTAAGGGGGTCCACCTAAATTTTTGTGATGGACACTTGTAAAAATATTTGAATAGCAAAAAAAAGGGTCATCAACTAAAATTTTAGGGGGGTCGTCCCCCACCTCAAATTTAGGGGGACCTGTTCCCCCCCCCCGCTTCCGCCGCCTATGGCTCTTAAAAAAAGTTTTAGTTTTATACCACTTTTCTGTATAAATTAATGAAGTAATCAAGAGGTATATGTATATGTCACAGAACATTGAAATTAAATTCGATTGAAAATGATATTATGTAGAATCATAGTTTACATTGTACTACAGTATTGGGGAGTCTGTCCATAAGGCTCTTAACACATACATCACGTCCAATAAAACATGTAATGGGATACGATAGATACCCCATCCTCTTAATCAAATCTTAAGAACCCTTATGGGCTCATACCAACGGTGTCACAGAGAGTTTAAATGACCACCCACCGGTGACATTCTCTGACGTCACAATACCATTCCCTAGGGGCATGAAGAAGACGATATCCATCACTCGATTCATAATCATACTATCATTTATACATGCTGCTCTATATGCATCCGTTATGTTCGTGGCCGTGGTGGTGGCGTTGGCGAGGTACATTGGCGGTCAGAGTTGATCCTAAGGCGAAGTCCAGCCAGTGTTATTGAATTCAAGCTCAGATATGTTTTTTTATCAACACTGTTTTGGATATTGGCATTGCCCTCTGCCATCCCCTTACAATTTTTTTTAATCTCACTTTAAAATTTATACATGAGGATATTATAAAGACATGTATATCAGGTTCAAAATATTTCGTCTTTCCAATATTTTCTCCCTCTTCTAACTTCATCTCAAAGTGTCTCTTGGTATTCTCTTTGTTTGGGTTGTCTATTCATCTATTTATCCCCTATCTACATAATATCTATCTATTTATCTATCTATCTATTCTATGTTCTTATCGGTTCTTCTGTCTTTCTATTTATCAACCCATCGTCTTGTCCATCTATCTATCTATCTATGTATATATCTATAGAGGGTCGTGGGTTCGAATCCCAGCCATGGCGTAATTTCCTTCAGCAAGAAACTGATCCACGATGTGCTGCACTCGACCCAGGTGAGGTAAATGGGTACCGGTAGGAAGTAATACCTTAAGAAGCTGTGTGCGCTATGAAGGCCTAGCTTAGCCGGGTAATATAGGAGCGCCTTGAGCACCTAACAAGGTGGAAATGTGCGCAATATAAATATCCTATATTATTATTATCATTAGTATATCTATCTTTCTACCTACCTATCTATCTTTCTATCTATCTATCTTTCTCTCTTTCTCTCCTTCCTTCTATCTTCGTATCTTTCCTTTTTATCTATCTATATATCCATATATCTATCTATCTTTCTTTATTTCTTTCTTTTTTTTTCTTTCTTTCTTTATTTCTTCCTTTCTTTCTTTCTTTCTTCCGTTCTTTACTCCTTAATTTCTTTCTTTTGTTCCTTCTTCCTTTCTCTCATCTCTTTTTATTATCGATTCCCTACGTTCATCATTTAAAGATTCCATAGACTATCTCTATTCCCCTGACATCATCAACTAAGTCTTTCTCTCCCTTTGAGAGAATTACCAGTATCTCGCTTTCTTCACCATCTCCCGGCGTGGCAGCGCGGCGGTTCATCTGGACGGTCACGGGGTCACCAAGGTGATCAAGGATCGCATCACTACCATCATCATCCACGCTCATCTCACTTAAGATTCCGGCGGAGTTAAACAGAGACGTCTCCTTGTAATCATCCTAATACCTTAAAGAAACATTTGACATTTTAATCCCGATTAGGGGCAGATGATGAGAGATGCTTGTCTGATGAGCTGTCTTTTCAGTTCTCTCTCGTCCCCCCCCCCCCTCTCTCTCTCTCTCTCTATCCCTCTCAATCCGACGCCCTTTCTTACTTTGTTTTTTTTTATGTCTTTATATCTTTCGTTTTTAATACTTCGTTCATGTCACTCTCTCTTTGAATCTCTATCTCTCTTTATTGGGATGAGCGTCATTTTTTTTTAAACAAGTGCACACCTAGTTACCATTAATGCATATAGCATTTCCTTTCATTTTAAAGCAGGATAAAAGAGCATTGTAGATTAAATGCCTTGCTCACAGGCATATCTGCCGCGGCCGGGGATCGAACCCCGGACTTTTTCATGTATAGCCAGGCGGCTTAGACCACTCGGCCACGGCACCTCCATCATCTTTATTTCCCTCTGTCATCCCCCCTACGCCCTTTCCTTCTCTTTTTACGCTGTCAGTCGACTTCTATTTCTATTTCTCTCGCTCGCTCTTCTTTTCCTGCTAATATTTACACCCGGTGTCATATCTAACTTCGTTGTTTCAGCGGGGAATGTTTTGAACTCATCATGAACCTGATAATGGGATCCTGGGGTAAAGGAATGACCGGTCGCATCCTGGTCGGGACGACTGTAAACTGACCAGGGGGCGCTGCAAAAAAAAATTGAGTTGCAATCAAACGACTAAAAACAATTCAAACACAACTTGATTCCTCAACTAATAACGAACTTGCATGCGCTTTCTCTTTCTCTCTATTTTTTTTTCCTTTTTTGAACCTGATTCTTTTTGCAACGATTCCCAGATGGTTCAGTGGCCGTGACGTCATCAAGCAGAAGATAGAAGTAGAAGATTTTAGGTCCGAAAAGGGGAAAATGGTCCGTCTATCAGACGGAAATGCACGGAAGCACATTGCTTATCATAGACCCAATGAACCTTTACTTTGTTCATTGGGTCTAAAATGCAAAGCAGCAGGGTAGAATCTGGGGGTGGGGTGGGGTGAGGTGAAGGGTATTTGCCCCTCCACTCGGTAACAAGTTTTACCTCGTTATGCTATGGACATATATGTATTATACGGTTTAAAAAATACGTTGTAATATTATTGTCAATGGCACGTATTCCAAAGAGTAAAAATATAAACATCCCCAAAATGACCGACAGTTTTGACGCCGAAATTCCTGAAGAAAATAGATAGTAATTAATTATTACCCGTCGTTTAGAATGTACACCATGACACTGATGAGATGACATCCACTTGGCCTGCATCCCCGATAAAATGGATTGAGTAAAGATTTAGCCAATATTGGGTAAAAAGTTAACATGCATGTTATGGAGTCAGTCACTCAATCACCATACTTCCACATCTCAAACTGTTGCAATGAAGAGACCTTAGAACAGGCGTGTAGTGAGATTCATGTTGCCTTCTTTATTCTCTTGGGCCCGAATTCACAAAGGAGGACTAAAGTTATACCCGGGGTATAACTCAACCGTGGGTTAAATTTAGCACCCGGTGCTAAAGTTAGTCCATGGATTAGTTAGTCCACCGTTTGTGAATAGCGCGGTGGACTAACTTTATACCCGGGTGTTAGTTAACCCCCGACTAAATTTAACCCGGGTATAACTTTAGTCGACCTTTTTTAATACGGGCCTTATAAGTTTCAAGCACCATTCAACAACTGAGTTGATTAACCCTGTAATAAGTAAACAAAACAAGAAAGCATTCGTAAGAAAAAAATGCTCTTGTAAAGTGTTACACTGAGTTACTCTTGTGGAGTGTAACTATGTAAGCATGTATGCTCAATAAATCTATTTACTTTGTTGTAAATAACAATAAGTTACCTTGTCATTCTTATTGTTGTTAACATTACATATTTATCTCTTTAAGCTTCTCCATATAGAATGAATACAATGAAATTATGTTATAAACGCTAATACCTTGCTTGTTGGGTAATTTTTCCCCATATTTGGGCAAAGACATGTTTTAAGGGTAAATTTCAACGCAACATTGCGTAAAATTTACAACGTATTTGGTATCATTTTTACACAACAAACATGCATGTTCCCATTTTACCCAATATTGGGTAAACTGTTTTTAGAGTGCAGTATCACGTGACCTATTCAGTGACCCGCCATCTTGGACATTAGCTAAACCATGGTGTAATCAAGGACTACCTCCATGGTGTAATAAATGAACTTTGAGTTTTACTCGTCTGGTGTATCATGCACACATAAAAAAAATCAGGTGTTGATTGGTGTACATGTACATGATGACCATGCCAGTCACTTTAATCCGGTGTCAAATTTACAGTGTCACTTCAAAACCTATGGGTGTTAGTTCTACACCTATCGGTGTTATCACCTCACCGTTCAGTGTCATACTTTTACACTTTTAGGTTTTATCGCTACGATGTCTTTCAACACTTCAGGATGTGGTGTCCAATAGATTTAACACCAAAGTTTTTTTTTAGATGCCCACTTCTTCTTGTGGGTCTCTGCCTAAACCAATTCACTATTTAGCATGTTTAGTTAGATCTCAGATTTAAAGGGGACGTTCGCCCTGACAAAAGGTTTATTATTGTAAAAATGGCAGACAAAATAATAAAAAATATTGGGGAAGGTTTTACAAAAAAAGTCAATCAAAGAATAGAAAAATTATTAGAATTTAAATCATTTAATTTGTGACGTCATATGCTAGCAGCTTTAATATGTATCGAATGGTAAAAAAATCAATGAAATGTCATTTTCTAAAAAAAATAAAAAACCCTGTATATTAAGTATATTAATAGACATATCGCTTTTACGCCAATTCCTAAAAAGAAAACAAAAATAAGTCATAACGAACCATCAAAAAATGGAAATTTATGCATTTTATATTACATAACATTTGGGGCAGCTGCTCGTATATGACGTCACAAATAAAAAAAAAGGTCAAAATTCTAATTCTCCCTTAATCTTTACTGGATTTCTCTCAAACCTTCACCAATATTTTTCATAATGTTATTTTGCTATGTTTACAACAAACTTTTACAACAAAACTTTTCTTCAGGGTGAACTTCCCCCTTTAAACGAAGATTTCAACATACAAGCCATTGTTGTCTGTGATCGCTAATAAGTAGCACACATAGATATGCCAATTTCGGAACCAGTACACAGGTACATGGGGAGAAATAGACTTCGCGCAGAAAAAGTGAAAATCTAATTTATCCTACCACCCGCGCTCAAAACATTCGTTCTGATGTTTTCTTTGTTGTGATGTAAAAAAAAACAGCTACGTGCACAGCATACTACATATATCTTGTAAATTAATGAGAAAGTTACACCTGAATAATCACATAAATGATAATTCCATGTAGCTTATATTTTGATTATTGACTGCATTCATTTTATTTGATTTTTTTCCTGTAATATATTCATTACGGTAGCCTATGAATTTATTTGTGGTTCATCTCAAATCCTCAAGTGTATTTTAACAAGTTGAATAGTCTCAATATTAGAATGGTAAGGTTGTGATCAAAATGGTCTTGGTCCTTAAACCTACTTGTGTAATTTTTTAGATCAATTGTCTTTTATACTTTCAGACGGTTTATGGTTATTCGAATAAAAGTCTGAAAAGAAAAACCGCTGAATCACACAATCTGAAAATTCTTATACAAGAAATACGACTTTTAGTTTAAACAAAGACTTGGTGAAAAAAATGTTGAAACAAAAATCACACCAGAACTGCGAATTCGTCGTTTGTTCTCTTTTATGTATTTAAATATTCAAATATTGGAAATGACCTCTTTTCTGCTCAATATTTAAACCAAAATTTACTTTCAGAAACGATGTACTTTTTGCATTATTCACCATTTTACAGACACACATTGGGAAAATTAATACATTAAAATTACGACATACATGTACATATTTTTTTTTTACTTTTTACGAGGGTGAAGATATGAAAAAAAGTGATACACATTTTTTTTACAGGCGAAATGGAAAAATTGATAGACTAAAACTTATTTCTCTTTTCATCACTTCTCTCAAAACCAATGTGTTGACCATGTTGTCCGAAGAAGGGTAGTGGGACCGAGGCTGATTATCAGTTCTTGTCTTTTTATGATAAAACCTTTTAGAAATGGTCATAATATCATAAACCCAAATACCAAATCAATGCTTTAATTTGGTTTCGAGTGGTTCTATGTTGCTGATTGATGTTGCTGTTTTTCATGGGCGATCGGGTGAATTGGCGGTATTTTTTGTTAGCTCAAAACCAAAAGCTTTGACATGGCATAATGTCGTGAACGAATGGTAATTATCGGTTTTTGCTGTTTATCAAATTAGTCGACCAAATCGTTGGAATAACATGTAGCAAATACATCTTGACAGACGTTTTGACAAGTATAAAGCTATTTTCAATTTTGTTTGGTGTCAGAATATAACTAAAAGAACTTGAGGTTGTTGTTTTAGAATAGCCATCCCAATGGTTATTTCGTTCAAATCAAATGATCTTTCGTATATGCATTATGATTCAACTGATGATCTGATCAAGATGTATTTGTAATCAGAAATAAGTTTGAATTCTACTTCACCCCCCCCCCCCCAAAAAAAAAGGTGGTTACGGAAGACCACGCCAGTAATTTTACTCAGGTGTTACATTTACAGTGTTACTTAAACACCTATACGTGTTGTTACAACATCTTTGGTTGTTATTTTTACACCTTTTGGTACTATGTTCAATCTCTAGGGTGTAATTCTAAACCTCAGGGCGTGGTCCTCTGGGTACACATAATTTGTGTCGGTTTTAACACTTCGGTTTTAACACCACACTTCAACACCATAGTGTTGGAATATGAATAATAATAGCTATATCGCTCCGCCCCCCCCCCTTCCACTGCGCCCCCCCCCCCCTCTCTCATTCGTCCTCTTTACTGTTTTCTTTCTCCTCTGTAATAGATCATCGGTACTGTTGAGATGGCCGACATTTCTAAACATTTCCATTAGACGTGTTAAAGTATTATTTCACCCTAAACATCCTTTCCCCTCTTTTTTGCTTGGTTCTCTCTCTATCTTCCTTTTCATGTTTTCACTCTTTTCCTCCTTCGTTTCCACTACTGTAATAACAACAGAGGAGGCCACCTATTACCCCCTCCCCGCTGTGACGCCGCTCCTGACCCCATCCCCCTTTCTTTTTTTTTAATCAAGAATTTGATAGAGAAGAAATTTAAGATAAACTTCCTAATTACGACCCTTTTATCTTCTCCGTTGATCTCATCGAACACACGAACAAAACTAGGTAGGAGTGAAGCACCGTGGAGGTCGCTTTGTTCTGTAAATTTGTTTTTTATATCATTTACTAATCACTTTGACCGCTGACTAGACGGTGTATCTTTTATTCAAAACAATGAGATAACAAGCAGATCAAACTATTAATACAGCCGACCTACATTTTGTTATCACTGTGAGGAGTTGTGAAATAGATTGAAATAGAAATAATGATATCTTAAAGAGGTCAGAATTGTTATAAAAGAAGAGTTTGGTAAGTCAGTTATGACGAAGGGGTGGGGTCAGTTGGGGGGGGGGGGGGTTAAGCTCGTCATGAAGTTTAACATGGAGTATTATGTTGACTTAGAAAAGTCCCCTTCTCACATTCGATACTGAGGTCATTAGCCATTGTCTATGTGCATCTAAAATATACATGGGGGCGTACAGAAGGATTCACTGACATAGCAGCGCACCAGTGCTTAATCGAAAAAATCATAGTCATTGTTATTATTTTTTTTATATATCCTCATTTACAATTTATGGAGGGGTTAATTTAGAAAATACACTCCAGCATTTCTAGAGGTCGGGCGCCACCTGTAGTTTGGGGGCAATAATGTATTTAAAACAACAATCTTTGAGCGGCTATAGACAGTTATGTGTTTCGACTTCCCTTTTTTCATGAAAATATTAGAATAATTATATGTACCTACAAAGGTACTGGAAAATCAAATAATGAACACTAACCATCAAAATTGTTATAATAACAGATTTATAATAACAATACAAAGTTGAAAGCTAATTCAATATAATTCGCTGGTAGTAATTTTGTTATAGAATTTGTGTGTTTGCTATCATAGTGAGTCTTGATGAAACGGAACACAGATTTTCAACAGGAGAGCCATTCCAGTTACAAAACTGCTCTACCAAAGGGCCCTGCACAATAATAATAATTTAAAAAACATATACGCAGACGCTGTATGGAACGTAGAAAATCTATTGTCAACTTAAAGCCCTTCATGACAAAGCAGTCTGTAGAAAATCGACCGTGAATCAAAAGAGCAATGTCGTCCTGGATTCTGGACTAACGACAATGATGAATCAGCTGTCCCGGTGGCCGGTTCGCAAATATTCGACAAAGACTTCTAGGCTGTTCATTGTGATTTGACGCGCATAATCAATAGATTTCCTACGTGTAGAATCCGTCCTGTTCCAATTTCGAAAACACGCTCTAAAAAGGTTAGGCAAAACCTCTGCTCTCTGGAATGGTAGAGCTAGGGCCCCTTGAGCTTGGCTTTCATCTGTTTATTGTCAGAAAATGGAGACAGAACATTAAAAAAAATGGAAAGTAAAACGGGTCAGAACTTGAAATTGGGAGATGGATGTTCCCACATTATGGATGTATACAAAAGAAGGCAAAAATGTGACATATTTGGCATTCCTCAGGCTGACCTCCCACCAGAGTTTGAAAATGTATGTGGGGATTACATTTTATTATTGGAACAAAGGTCGCAGCGAAAGGTGAGATGCGGAAGATAGAGGAGGAGAAAGAGGAGGCTGAGGAAGAGGGGCGGGGCAAGGGGCAAGGTAGAGCAGGAGGAGTGAGAGGGGCGGGGCACGGATGAGAGAAGCGGTTTAAAAGATGGGCGATTGAGGGGAAAATAAAGACGTTTCGCAGGAAGTTTGGTTTGTATGGTCACAGAAAATTTGTTGTAGCGAAGAGAGAAAAGGAAAAGGTGAGAGGAAAGGAGAGAGTAGGAATAGGGGCAAATGATGGAGTATGAGGAGAGGGGAGTGCATGAAAGAAGGGGGAAGAGGTGATCAAAGAAGGAAATGGTAGGTCTACGAGAAAGAGGGGTACAGACTCCGGAGGGGGACATTTTAAGGGGAAAATCATGAGTAATTTTTAGAGCTTTGTTAATGTTCAAGGAAGGTTGCGATGGAGAAAGCAAAGCAAAGAAGGTGGGAAACCCGAGAAGTGGTTTCGATTCTCCAGAAATAAAACAAATTCTCAAAATTTGCCATGACTACATCTCTATGCCCACGACACCGCTGGAATGTCTACGACTACAGCGATGATCTTGATGTTGCACTAAAATGGCCGAGGTCATGGGGATAGAGTTGGTTGGTCATACAAGATCCCTTCTAAGGTCCCCTTTTCTCTTATTTTGTTTACTTTTAAGATGCCGGGTTGCCACGACAAACATTTATTTTGGTTACTAATATTTCAGATTCGCGCCATTCGTGGAGCGACGCACGTACCCGATAAACGAACGACCTGTCCGTAAAAGCTCATCTGTGCCCCTTTTTGAAACTTATTCCATGATTTTCAACAAGTTTCCTATTTTTATTTTGAGGTACCGAAAGTCCCGTATATCATGCAAAGACCGCATTACTTCAAATCTTCCATTACTTCCGTAGATATCTGTGGTAATGGAAAGTCGGGTTTATTCAAGAATCATATGAATTTGTTCATAATTTTGCTCTCTGAATAATCAGAATAATTTGCTCAAGGGGGAGGCAAACCGTGGATGCTTGATCATGCTCAAAGTCAGATCAGGGTATTCATTTTTTTTACTCGTCTGGATTATCATACATTCTTGTTTTACTCGTTCAGAAACGATACACCGAGAAAGGGGATGGCTGGGTTGTGACCGAATATCATTTCACATAATATCAATGAAATGTCGCCATCTGATGTTCAAACTGACCACACACAAAAACGACGACGAAGTTGAAATGATCGAAAATCAAGCAAAATTTTGAAATAATAATAGTTTTCACAAATATTACATATTCAATGAAATACAGACAGATCGATGGCATTTCGTAAAATAATAATGAAGATAAATTAAGCGGTGAGTTATTATTTTATCTACGAAAAGAATGTAAAAATGAACGGAGGGACTTGCTAAGAAAAGCAAAGCTTCTATAACGCAAGCCCTAAAGGGTTATCCAATATTGGGTAGAATCAGGCATGTTTGCTGGGTATTATTTTTTTACCCAATGTTGGCCAATTTCAACACAACATTGCGCAAACTTTACAAAATATCTTTTTACCCAACCAACATGCATGTTCCCATTTTACCCAATATTGGCTAAACCCCCTTTTTTAGAGTTTAATACATTTCTCACGCAGTTTTTCTTTTATTCGAAATAACATAGGAATACCAAAACACAAGCATGTATGCCTACACTCCATATGACAAATATCTCTTATTTATAAAAGTAAAAATATATATATAATTACAGAATAAATTTTTACCTCTCGTGCACTCTGAGATGTAATTTTAAATTATATTTCAAATAATTTTCACCTATATAAAAAAAAAGTTCCAAATCAATGTACTATAGATATTATCACTCCATTTCTTTAACATTATATCCATCCCATGCTATATCATTCATATCTGCTCGGCATGTTGGGTGAGCCGCCGTCACTCCTCAAAAAATCTAACCCTCTTTAAAAGAAAATGAAGCCCTAGTTAAGAATAGGGGCGGCATGACCCCTCTTCCCGATTGTCGATGATCGATGAGTCCCCTCTATTTTGACTGATAGATGGATTTGTATCATTTTGTCAATGAATGAGGTGGTGACCGAGGCCAGGCATATCTGACTGAGGTCGGAAGGGGGTCAAACAAATCTCTACAATCATATGCACAGTCACATGTATTAAAGGGGACGTTTACCCTGAAGAAAAATTTGTTGTAAACTTATCAAAAAGCTAGTGAAAAATATTGGTGAAGTTCTGAGGAAAATCCTTTAAAGATTAAGAAAGTTTTTAGCATTTTTATGTTTTGGATTTTGACGTCACAAATGAGCTGTTGCCCCATAAGTTGTGTAATATATAATGCATAAATTTCATACTTTTAATGGTTAGTGATTCTTTTAATGAAAGTGAGTGAAATGATTTCCATTTTCAATTTTATGAGAAAATGGCAATTCATTGATTTTTTTACCATACGATATGGCCGTCGTAAATCTGATAACTCAAATTCTATTGATTTTTTAAATATTTTTTTCACTCACAGTTATCTTGAAAAAGTGTCTTCAAGAATTCGATTTTTTTTCTTTCTTGTTTTTTTTCTCCTTTTCATTAAACATGAAAAAAATATTAAATATAGCATATATCGAAGCTCAGGAGACCATTTTATCAGGTTTTAATCACACAGAATGTATCATTTTAGAATGCGGTCTCCGCCAAATAATAGAATGATTTTGTATTCGTCGACTTTACACTTTACAACATTCATCCGACGACGTATTATGACCAGATTCAAGACTTCATATTTTCATTTTCATTCAATCATAATACAGATTAATATAAGGTAAATTAAAAAAAATTGAACTATTCATATACCTCCATGGTTTAACTAATGAACATATAATACAATTATACAAGCGGTAGAAATGGTAAGGAACCAAAAAAAATGCTGAGAATCAAAATGGCGCTAAAGATTAATCATACCCCCTATTATATTTCGATTAATATAGAACGATCATCATACAGTCATATGATTATATTAACAACTGAAAGTGGTTATTGATAATCGGATAATTCATTGTCCCTCTAGAATCATTGCCTTTTACTTATGAATTGATTACACGTTATTGTAATTTCCCACATTACATTACTTTCCCGGATATTCCCATCACTTAAAAGAAAAAAAATATTTTTCTATCTTTAGTCGAGGCAATATGATTATATTTATAAACCCCTGATCGGGATTCTAAATCAGATCCTTTCCCTTGTATGCAATCATATTGAGAAGGGGAAAACACAACAATTAACATCAACATCATAATGATTTCCTTGTCATTGACGTTATATCTATCTCTTATATATCCTTAAATCCTTAAAATTATAAACAACCATTTTGTAAAATGATATTTCCCTTCATTCTTTACCACTTTATTATTACGTAGGTTGATAAATAAACAATAACTACTTGGGGTATGTTTTCTCGACGCCTTTATCATATGTCTAGTTATTTACTTTATTTACTTTCCATTACTTTTTATTGAGGGAAATAATTATGTTGAATTCACAGAGCAGTGATACCATTAACAAAGTGAATTTGAAACTGTGAAATGAGTTTGTTGGACTCTGATATGCACCGGCGTACAGAAAGGGCGTGGGGGACTATGGGCCACGAACACAAAAATACTGCTACAAAAAAAAAGAAATAAGAGAAATGAGAAATGATTATAAAGTATTTTCTGAACAATAATGTAAAAAACTATATAGGAATAGATTTGTTTTTGCATTAAAAGGGTATTTTTTGCTTGTTTGCTTCACTCGCTCCTTCTCCCCATCCTCCACCGTCTCCTCCATCTTCCTCTTCATTCTCCTTTTCTTCTTTTTCCTTCTCATTAGCTTCTCACCTTCCCCTTTTCCTCATCATCATTATTTGATTTGGTCATATCTTTTAAAGCGCTCGATGACGAGTTTTTATTTATGTATATATTGGTGGTGATTTTTATTTTACCCGATTGCTAAGAAATCATGAATGCTTGTAAGCAAGCGACCAGAGGACCGACGGCGCAAGGTCCTCTCTGAAGGACCTGGTTCTGAGGATTAATGCCTTACCAAAGGGCACTAGCGCACCAAGTGGGAATCGAACCCGGGTCACCGGAACACGAATCCCCGGCTCTACAGACTGAGCTATCAGGGAGTTTGGTTTATCTATCGTTCGTGTGATGACCGAGAACCATGCAGTGTCCGACTGGTGCCATGGTTACCATGGAAATCATTATAAGTTTCTCATTTTACATCCGATTTTGATAAAAAAAATTCAGCACCAATTTCGTTTAACTTTCTAATGTGTTTTAAAACAAATTTTTGTTGGGTTTGGAATAGCCCTTTAAATTAAATTTCCCCTCCTAATGCTTTCCCCGTCTCCGGTTATCTATCCGCGTAGTATTTCACTTTCCCGGATTGCTTTCTCTTATTTCTTGTGCATTAATCATTTACATTAGTATCGCATCTAGACGTAAGTGTTTAGTTCGAAGGATTCCAAGTACCCCCTTTGTTCTTAATTTCTATTTGATATGAAATTGCATAGATTCTATTAATATAGTGGTCCTTTTGATAATGGCAAATCCTGGATTTTTCAATGGAGGCGGAGGAAATAGGGGTGTTTAGGGGAAGGGGGGGGGGGCTACTTGGGGAATAAGCATCTAAGCTCTGCAATCAAAGGAAAAGTTTGATAAATGTCTGAAAAATTCTGAAAATTGTGCATATGTTGTAACGGAGAATTCAAAAGTAAAGAACCAAGTGGCAGGGGTTGAAAAGTTTGTTAAAATGTTATAAAATGATAACTGCGAGTGTTACATTTATAAGAAAAAATTACGATATCTAGAGCAAAATTGAGATGGTTTTATAAATAAGAGCTAGAGATTTAATTGACACAGACACACTCTTCAGGGCGCACGCGTCACCTCCCTTTGGGGTGAACGCCCCTCTCCGTCCCCGCCCCCACCCTCAATTTTCTCGCGCACTCGCATAATCATCTCGAACCCTTAATGTGTGAATGTGGCGATCCGGAAAGCATAACAGAGAGATTAAAATGACACAATTAGATGTAATTTATCACCCTTGGAGGCTCTCGAAACCTATCACGAGTTTGTGAATGAAATAGTATTTCAAGTCTCTCGTATTTCAACTGCTTCCAACTTCCTCCTCGTAATCGTGTCCGAAAGACCTAAGCCCACTTACAGGGGGCGTAGCAAGGGGCGGGGGCGATCATGGAGGGGGCAGCTGCATTGCGTCTATTCAATGACTAGAAAATATATTTGATATTTTCTTACTGAACGGGAAGAGGTAATTTTGGTAAAAGTAATTGAAAATTATATAAAGATTCAATGACATTGATAACAGAAAACCTTATCTTGAGTCCTTATACTTTAAATATCTTCTTATTTTACTTATACAAATATAATATCTGGCCTATACATTTAATAGGCCAGTAATGTTATCGAACCGTATAGGCCCTGCGACAGCAGATCGGTATGTCACGAAAGATGTTAGCCCTTGGATTTCATTACAACAAAATATTACAACAAAATGTCAAAACAACCAAACTAATCAATAGCAAGGCTTGTCCATTTTAATATGATCCTTATATTTCTCAAAAACATTTTTAACAGATCATTACGCAGCTATTATTCAGGCTATGACCGAACTTCAATGCCAAGGAGTTTAGGGGATTGCTCCTTGTGCCTCACCCCCCCCCCCCTCCCGCGCCACCGCTACGCCATCAGGATACTTCAAAATTCTCATAAAAATGCCCCTTTTGAAATATCTAAGCTATATATGTCTTGCTTTCATATCCTGGTATCTTCTTCAACCCCCTTCTTCTCAAAATAACTCTCACTTTTTTCCCCATCGCAACAGGATCCAAAATCAACATACCCATCATGACATCAATTGCCAAGATCATCAAGAGTTCTGATGACGACAAACAACATTAAATGATTTATGAATGAACATTGAGTGGGAGCTCGGGGTTTTTTTTCTCAAGAATTTGATGCCTTGTGTAGGTGATAGTATAGTTTTGATTGTGAGGTCTGAAATAATAGATTTAAAGAGTATATCTTCGCAGTTCCTTCTTGGATTCATCCCTTTTCTCTTTGTTTTATTTGTTTAGAAAATCAATTTCCCGGATTTATAAGGCATTGGGTTTTCTAAATGAAAACCGGTATCCACATGAAATCGATATACTAAATTTATGGGGGAAAACTTCGCGCGCTTTTCGCGCTGACGAAGGCGTTGCCCCTGATTTTGTAGCACAAAACATAGCAATTGATCGTAACGTTGATTTGTGTAATTGATAGAAAATAAAGAATCAATGATGAAATCACATGTCAATTTCAATGAGATCAATCACTAACGTATGTGCAACAAGAAGGGGAAAATTGCAATCGCTTATTCCTGTTTCATTCAAGCTAAGGCTTGGGTGCATATTCTATCTGCAGTGATCATCAAATGGTTCATTCATTGTAAGAAAGATGGATGGAAACATGTAATAAAGTGATTGGAGGTTTTATAATAATTGCCATGCAAATTCGAAGTAGTTTGATTTTAGGTTCTGCCTATTACAAGTATAATCGAATTTCCACACTTTTTGCAGTTCTCATCACATTGCATGGACTTCAAACGGTTAAATTTAAACTGTTGATACTATATAGTTTGTCATCAATCGACAGGGTATCCGGAACCTTCAATTTATTTCTTTTTATTCCATTATTTGAGTCGCTTAAAATTTCTACTCATAACATTAAGTTTATCAACCCAGTCAAGAATAATAAAGTTTTTAATTTGATTTTATACCTATTATACCAAAATGTACGAAACTGGATATAATTGACTTTCTCAAGGCTTTTATCTGGAAAGACAATAAGAATGGTATTTCAACTTGAACCTTAAACCTTTGTCTTATTATAGACCAAAGACTTAATGTATTTTTAAATGCAATATGATTGCGAATTTCCAAATATAGTGCTCAGCATAAAATATTTGAAGAGTGTAAGAACAAAAAAAGGAAACATCTTAAAATGCCACACAGGAAACGACGCGGCCTTTATCCACATCTGGAAGTTGGATGTTTTGTTATAGATTCCAGCTTGAAAACTTAAAAGTGAGATTCTTGTACAAGACGTTCCATGTTAACATCATAAATGTTTGGCCCTTTTGTCGATTTTGATGGAATTAACTTGTTAGAGAGGACGTCTACCCAATTTATGACCCAACTGACAATCCAATCTCGCCTAACATGCCTAAAGAAGGCGGAGAGTTTACTTTGGGCTAACAGTTGGACTAGGCTACATCCCAGGTCCTCAGAGTTGTTGTTGATGGTAAATTAAGTATAGTGAGAGATATGATAAAGAAATAATATCTGTGCTTGCTAATAGGCCTATGACACCTAAAACATGCTTCATCCAGAAATATCTGCTCCATGTTAAATTCATTAATCAATAATGAATCTTTCAATGCTTGGTCTATTATATTTTTGCTGACCTCCTGAATATGATTTCCTTTTGTTTACCATTTTATTTCATTTTGCATTCTTCTGTCTATCTATGCAATATGTGTTTCAATGCGATTTATGATTTAACTTACAATTAGAACTCCTTTATGTAATTAGATTCATCTTAATGAGAATATTTGTGTAATTTAATCTATTATATATTGAATGAATGTTTTTTTATTATGTACTCTTTGTAAGATATCTTTCTATGTTCTCATATTTTGTAAACATGTATATTTCAGCCACTGGCTGCCAAACGTGTATTATTTCCAATAAACCATTCCTATACAAAATTATGTTCCAATGAATAAATTCCTGTCGGGTTCCCATATTAGGCCTTATAATTATGTTATGCCTACCTCAATGCGACCGGAATGGCGTAACGAAAAATATGCGAAGCTTTGGAACGGATTTCTTTCTTCTTTTTTCGAGATAAGAACAAAATGCTATGCCTTGGAGCGGCTTTATTTTTTTTTCTAAATAAGACAAAAATGCTATGCCCTGGAACGGAAATTTGGGTGTAAAAATGGGGGTCCCCTCCGCGGCACATACCCACTATGCATTATATACTGAGTGCCCCCTCCCCGGGCTGTAGACCCACACCCGGATCTGGATGATGTAGACTTATACCCTTTCTAGACATAAATCTGGTCTGTTTTCGAGTAACACAATGATCTGAATTTTCTTTTGTAAATAAATAAGGGAAATAAATCTGATGGAAATGATTATGATTTTTATTCTTTAATTGCTTGCAATACCTTATCAAATGTCTACATCTAAGATCTACAGGGCTTGTTTATAGCGCATACGTCAGTAGCAGCAGCGGACACGCGCTCTTCGTTTCAAGGAATTGATTAATTTCCATGCATTTGATCATTATTCTAATGTAATTTTTATTCTCAATGTGTGAAAATAGAAATTTGTCACTTGGTCAAAGAAATCGATGACGATTATTTTAATGCAAATCATGAAATAATGATATAGCAACGATTCAGTTTTATTCATAAATGATTTGTAAGGCTTTCTGAAAGTGGAAATTAAATGGAAATACCTTCTATTTTAGCTGTACAAACAACATGAGACCTGATGGGGGATAACAAATCTTTCGTTTTATTTAGATATAATATATATTATAAGCTTGGGATGGAGGCCAAAAGGGGATCTATCGCGTGTATGACGCGTACCAACGTCACCCAGGGGAATCGGCAGCCACTTGGCGGTGATTTAACCTTTAACCTTTTACCCCGAAGATCCGGTGTAGAGGTCACAACCCGGGTCCTTATCTTGCTGAGCAGCCCATCCCACGTCTCAGAATTCCAAGGTGGTCGGTCGGCCGTTTACAAAATAAATATTAAACAAAAATAAGAGAAGCACATCGAAATGATTTAGAATAGTAACATTCTATTTCCGCTTGGACGTCCTGTGAATTTTGTGATATAAATTACAATTCCTCGCAAGCACTGTTTCGTGAAAATTCTAAGAATTTGGTACAGACTGAATCTTTAAAGAGGAGGGATGGTAAATTAGGGGAAGGATTGAAAAATATACGCGGAGATGTCGTGAATATTCTTCCAGGAGAGACGTCAGAAGTGCGGGGATGCGAGGGTACTATAGGTTGCCCCCAATAGAGGACAAAATTTCGATACAGACTTGTAAATGCTCAGTATTCACACTTTCAGCTTAGAAATTAGATTAAACAACTTGGGCGTCGCTGCGCTCCTCGCATAGGACACTTTAAAAGACGCACTTTTTCGAAGCATTGGAACATTATTATAAGGACCAGGGACGTGAGCAAGAGGTGAGAAAATGTCCCTCTACCCCCCCCCATCCCCCGCTGTCGACGTGTAGAGGGGGGGGGGGTAATTCGCCACTCCAATCTACACAAATTTTTACGGTGTGCGAAAAGGAAAAAAATACTAATTCCAATTGAAAAGCTAAAATTTACAGTGTTTTTTCTACAGAAAAATGAGGGAGATAATGAGGATGAGATGAGAAAGAGAGAGAGGAGTCTGAGAAACGGAGAAAGGGACAGAAGGGAGAGAAAGAGAGGGGGAGAAAAAGAGAGGAATGGAGTTAAAACCTCAGCCAATTGTCGTCACACAGTTAGGCAAAATTGAGTTGCGTTCGATGACTCGATCAACTTCCAACTGTCCAAATAGCATTTTTCTTCCACTCTTTTAGAATGCTCTTCTGGATATACCGTCCCACCCCCCCCCCACACACCCCTTCTTCCCTCTCCACAACCCCCCCCCCCCTTTCCAATTCAATCCAACATCATGCTTCAACCATAATTACACACAGTATTATCAATCAGATACAAATTTAAACATGGGCATTTTAGAGAAAATCAGTAGGCCTATATAAAATGAAGCATGTGCAGATGAGGGGGCGGGGAGGGATCCTCTAAAAGCAATACTTTAAAATGTGGAGCCCCTTGAAAGTATATAAATAACTGGATGGCGCTATGCGTATTTACTTATAAAAAGGGAAAGACCCCCCCCCCCCCTTCACTTGCATATCTGTCACTAATCAATTATGTCCTAAAAGGCCCTATAAAATCACATATCTCACCACAATCTAATACCACTTCTTTTAGCTATATTCCCCTTCCAACACCCTACCCCAGCACCCACCCTACTCCTCTGCAGTAACTATGATCAGCTGGTCAATCATTTTGGTTTGATCATGGAGCAGTCATGTACATGTATTAGGGTTCTGGGATTTCGGGGAAACTTACTACTTCCTCATCCGCAACCGGCCGGTGTAGTTCTGGCTGGGGCGTCGATCCGGGGTGTTGTATAAGGGGATAACCCGCCCCCCCCCTCCCCGATAACTATAGAATCAATCTTGTAATTGCTATGGTCACACCAAAGAACCGAGTCAAAATCACCCGATGGTATATCATTGGTAATAACGTTATAGCTTTTATCGGTCTGTAGTCGGTTTCGTTGGTGTGACTGTAACCGAACCGACACCCAACCGACCGATGGCATACCATTGCAGCTTTGATCGGCCTTGAGTCGGTTTCGTTGGTGTGACTGCAACCGAAACCGACTACAAACCGACCATTGGTTATAACGTTATGGCTTTGATCGGTTTGGAGACGGTTTACCCGGTTTGACCATAACATGAGCGAGTATTTGCGATTGAACCGGTGGCGGATTCTAGAACATAGTAAATCTATTAAACATGCCCATGATGCCTGTCAAAGCACAATGAACAGCCAAGAGGTCTTTGTCCAAAATTGGTGAACTGGGACAGAAGATCGTCCTAAGATTCGGAGCTGAAGAAAAATGTGAAATAAAAATATGTAGTTGATCCAGAGTCACGGGCGACAATGCTCTTTTGATTCACCGATATTCGACAAAGACTGCTTTGTCATGAAGGGCTTTTGACAATAGAGTCTCTACCTTCCAGGAAGCGTCTGTGTAGTGTTGCGAAAAGTTTCTTCTTTTCTTTGATGGCTGTAAGTTTCTCTTTATAATCATTAACTTTTTCATGAACCTCCGATTACCTTTCGAGCACTCTGCTTAGATCGAAACTGGAAGGAAAATAGTTTTTTGCAAAGGCGTGAATTAACAGATTAATCAACGCCAACTCGCTCTCAGTACAAACACATTTATTTCTGGGAAAGTTCATCTTGACCAATGAAAATATTCAAGTGTGTCTTTGAAAATAAATGAAAGGGTGGTTTTGCTTTTATCGAAATGTTTCTAAAGTAAGAAAGGAGGAAAAGTGAGTCGCTCCCGGATTCTGCTTTGCATGTTGCATGTTAAAACGTTTTCAGTGTGAAGTGGCATAAGTAAAATACACGATAAAGCAATGGAGCTATATATCTCCATGATATAACAATGAGGGATTTTTCCCCTAGAGCTAGAGGTGTATAGGAAATTGTCCAATGATCATGGAGTATTTTTACTCAAATTCATTACGAAAGTAGCATTATAAAAAAATCCCTGGATAAGATCTTGAGAAAGTAAGTTTCATCCAGGATTTCTGAGGTCCTTTATAATAGTTGAAGGATTTCTGCCATCACTAATGTTTCAGGATACCTTTAAAGAAATATAACACTGGTCACTCCATCAATTACCTGTCGAGAATTTGCCAAAATGAACATCCAGGATTTAAAATTACTATTTTGAATAAAGCAAGGGAATGATGGTTATAAAAAGCACTTTAAATTTGATATTAAAGGAAATACATTAATATGTCATTAATTCAAATGTTGAGATTTTCTGACCACCATTTTAAACCGCTCTCGTCCAGGATTTACTTAATAGTGTGGGAAGGTGAGGCTTGACAATGATAACGAAAGTTTGCGGACAACATGAAACCTACTTTCTGATGAAACCACTAATTGATTTATGATGATTCTGATAGTGGGATTTAACTTGTATCCGGGTTTTAAAAAAAACGCGCCAAATATACGCGCATCTTGATTGTTCAATAAAATCTATATCGTATCACTATTAAAAAATTACTTTTGAAATAAAAAGCTCCTTTAAATGTTAGTGATTCGGTTCAATTCATTACATATTCGTCATCAGTTTATCACAGTCACGGCTACGTTATATGATCATTTCTAATCAAATTCTGTAAAATTGATTCTTTTGATGACAAAAACAGAAGTAATAGCAATATCCGACTGATACGATACATTCACAAGAAATCGTGTTTTTGTTATATATACATTTGTTTTTATTCAAGAGTCGGGTCGAATCACAATTAATGTTAAAGAGTAAGGAAAGATACAGGAAGTTGAAATATTAAGAGATTAATAACTATATTCGTTCATATAGGGAAATGACACTGTTGACATATATGCAGTATCAAAGTGTTTTCAAACTCAAAGTCAAACTCAAGCTATTCGTTAGTGATCAACCAAATTTCTTGCATACTGTGACATTATTTTGATGTATACCATTCTCTCTCTCTTTTTTTTTAATTTTTCAAGGATATTTCAGGAGGAATGTGAACCTCGAATTCTGTTGAACGTTACCGAAAAAAATAATATCTATCGTTGAATGAGTACCTAAATAAAGGGATTCGTGGTTTCTCAGTCGAGTCAGTGGTAGGCCATTGTCTTTGTGGTAGCAATTTCTTTGAAAGTGTTAATAACAAATGGTCTTGAATCACATATATCATGGAAATCAAATATATGATTCACCAACTACAGCAAAACAATCATTTAGAATACATGGGCGTACCCTGTGAGAAGCGGCGACTAGCGAGGGGGCAGTTGTGATGCGATCAGAGGGGTTGTTATTCCGTCATCCTAGAATCAAGACCTTCTCCGTGTCATCATCTTTTCCTAAAGCTCTCTTCTTTCATCCCATGTTCTATCTTCCTCCATATCAACATCATCTCTTCGTCTCTTTCACCATGGACCTGCATCAGCTATCCTTTGTAAAAAAAAAAGTAGGTGCCTACCATGGTTCTCGTTCTCTGTTAGCTCCATGGTATTACCATAGTATTACCATAGTCCATGGTAGAGTTCTACCACAGAAGTACCATACCTAATCGGAAAATACTGTTTGAAAATACAGAAGTATCATAATGTACCATAGTAATACCAGGGAAGTGTTATGTAGATAATACATAACACTTCCCTGGTAATACCATAGTAGTACCATAGTAATCATGATGTACCATAGTAATACCATGGTACTGTACGGTACTTTTTTTACAAGGGTTATCACTCCATGATGGGGGCTGTCCACATCCAACCCTGCCCCTCCCCGCCCGGCCACGCCCTCCTGCTGCTCCGCCCCTGTTCGTCCCGGCTCAGTTACAGCAGGTAATTGGGATACCAACGCTGTCCGCTTTTTTCCTGGAACTCTGACCCGACGCATTAGCCTAGAAAGAAAGCAAGCGTGGCATTGACCGCCCGTATATTTGACCTTGGCGAGCGAACGGTCAATTGCCCGACGGCTTGTGTTGTGTGTTTGTGTGTCTAGTCGTAAACTCACAAATTGCCGTAACACGCACCGTAAACGTAGGGTGTTTGAATTGACCGGTGACAATGGTCATCTATTTGAACTGTCTCGCCTGTCCTGTTTCCCCCAGACGTTTGGAAGCACTATTTTGACCCTATTTGCTCAACCGGTCCCCGGGGTGTAACCTTGTTTGACAAGCGAGGAACTTCCCCGTGTTAACCAGACCGAAAGAACCAAACCGGATAATGCTCCGGCCAGAGATCCAACACCCAGGCCTATGAACATCATAAACATATCTGAACGGTTTATTTCCAGTTGGTCTAATGCCAATTCGTCTAATTACCTACGAGTCTACTATACTTTGGTCTATCATCAATTCGTCCACTATCCACATGGTCTAATTGCCATTTCGTCCACTCACCATTTCGTCTAATAACCCGTTGGTCCAATAGCCATTTAGTCCATAAACCATTCGGTCTAATCGGACTAAGTGTTAATTGTGCAAAATGAATAAAAATGAAATGGACATTGGACCAACTGGTTATGAGACAAAATGGTGATTAGACGAAGTGATGATTGGACCAAATGGTTATTGGACCAAATGGTTGTTAGACGAAATATTGATGGACGAAATAGCATTAGACTAAATGAAGGTAGACCATTGGATGAGTGGACGAGTTGGCAATAGACGAATCGGCAGTTTACCAGTGCGAAGAGCACCTCAACTATGGATCACCCCTTGAGAAGTGGGCACAAAAACGAACACAGTGCCCCCAACTTTCCTTTTCCTTATTATTGTTTGACCATCTGTGGAAGCGAAACGAGGAAAACCTGGGCCCTACCCAGTACGATGAGTTGAGGTATTCTTCATTTAATGTAAAAACGTAACCAACTTGCTTGACGAAACAATAAACAGGAAGATATGACAATGAACACACAAAAAGTGATTGAATCTTGTCTTACAACATATCAGTAATCATTCCTGGTAAAGATGTGGGGGGTTCAGTTCACTTCAACATTTATTTTCTTCCTATTGACATATCATCCTTTTTCATGTTACAATGTCAACAAGACAATAATTCGTATGTCCGAAATAAAGATCATAAAATTATTATTGCCATTTTCTCCCTTTATTTAAATTGATGAAAGGTGATCGATCACTGTACTGGCATACAGATGCGGGAGAGGGGGGGGGGTAGTTTGCTTGGGCCATGGACCCCCCCCCCCATTATTTTCACGATTAAGAACACCAGAGAGAAAATGAAAGAAAAAGGGGTTTTAAAAATATTGTATTATTTTCTGTAACATGTACAAATCTATAAAAAAAAAATTATCACAAAAAGTCAAAATATTTGCTCGGTCGCTTTGCTCGCTGGTAGCTTTTTGGAAGTTTTGCTTCATATGCCATTGTTGGCTCATTTATACCCCAATGGACCACAGTTCAGAATTTAAGGGAAGAAAGATAGATCTAAACACGGAGAATTGGTGTTGTCGAGTTTCACGAGCTTGCCATGTGGCGCTTTTGAAATTTCCTGTGCACTTTGGGGAAATTTGGGTCAGTTAAAAAATGTAAGTTTTCAAGATTTCGGGGGGGGGGAGAAACTGTATCCCCCCCCCCCCCCCGCTGCGTACGGCCATGCTCATCTTCCACCCGATGTCTTACAAATATCTTGGAGATATGGATTACATCTAAGTTGAAATCTTATCCTTGAAACTGTTTTTCTTCCTCTTCCTCTTCCGCTTCCACTTAAAATCTTTGATTCTTTATCATTCCCAACAAACATTATATGCCCATAAATAGGATCACATTTCTAATCCTTCCACCGCTGTTAATGTTATACTGCGGCGTTAATACGTCTCACGTATGTTTTTTACTTTCTTCAGAATAATCACGATAAAACAAAAATTTATTCCTGGGATGTGACATTTACATCTTACTTGAAACGTTTGTATTGCTGTTAGCGATGTTCCTGTCGCATCTAGTTTCTTTGAAATCGATTGCTTGGCTAAATTCTATCAAAATCAACTATTCCAGAATCGATGAAGTATCCCCCCCCCCCCTTCTACCCCTCTCTTATACCAACCCTCATCTCGTTAAGAAACCGTTTACCATAATTGCCCCTCACATTAACCTTACATTCTTTAAGAGTTCTTAAAGAGGGGTAATAGAAGAGGTGCATACCTGTACCTCTTCGCCTATTCTGGTGGAACAAAGGGGTAAGGAATGTAGATTTCCGGGGGCGGGGATCTTGTTGGGGTCAAGGTGACACCCGGGGTCCATTTTTTGTTAAGAGGTAGTTTTTTTGTGACCCCCCAACAAACCTCAAACTTGAAGTGTTGACGGGGTATTCCAGGTCAGGAAGAAAAGTCCGTGAACTCCATTTCCAAAGAAAAATAGAAGGACAATTTCTACTTTCTCGGGGATGCAAGTTGCCATGGTGACAAGGGTATCTTGTGGCAAGTGTTGCAGTCCCATGGTTTAGCAGTTCATTCACCTGGGTCCGGGTTTCACGAATGTTTTCAATCGATCCTAAAGTGGCAATGGCCTTTCAAAGTGCAGAATCTTCACTTTATCCACTATCAAGCAATCAATATTCATTATAGTTTGCGATTGATCGTAATTAGTGTGTGACGGTCATCTGGGGAGCGTTTCATGAAAGGACTTGTCAGACGTTTTATCCGACAAGTCCTTGTTTATCTGACAATTGCCATAGTAACAGTGCTCCTCAGCCAATCAAAGCCAAGGAAAGTTGCCAGATCTGACAACTTGTCGCATAGAAATGTTGATGAAACACTCCCCCGATCTTATAACTGGTAACAAGTCATAAATACGGCTTTAATCTCTTTGGTTTAAATGAGATCAATTTTCCCCCGAAATCGTTGAGATACAGAGTTCGAATATCCCAAATTTTAATCTTGTGATGTCACAGACGAGCAGCTCCTAAATAAAATTCCAGCAAATACCGTTTTCTCGAAAAAAAAAATGAAAATATCATGAGGCACATTATTCATACTCCCTTCTTTAAGAAATATATATCTTTAGTCATCATGTTCGGTTGAAGATAAAATTTATATTGCATGATATGATACATGGTAGAGCTACTCGCATGACGTCACAAACTTTCAATTTCAATAATTCAAAACTCTCTAAAGGCTTTGGTGGAATTTCATCAAACATTCACCAAACATTTTCTACATTTTTTATGCTTTTATAGAAATCAAGTTATCGCTAGGGTGAATTTCCCCTTTAATGTAATTAAGCATGTTAAGAGTCTTTCTTAATGCATCAAATTTGACCGAGTGACAATTTACCCTGCAAATTATTATTCCCGATGATACCAGCTCTCTATGGTATAATAAACTACCAACTATTATGAGGCACACCCCTTTAAATCAATAAATCTCGTCATACCCTTAACAGGTAAATGCTAGTTTTGGTAACGATATCAAAATGAGTTCGTACAGAATCCAATGAAATGACCACTAAAGTGTCTGTTTGTATAAATAAAACGCATGTGCCAAAGGATTCTGAAAGAAATTGTGTAATTGCTGAGAAATCAGCAAATAAGCACGGGATTCGGGTAGGGCGTCGGGCCCGACGCCCTAAGCAATAATTATACATTGTCCCACGTGCGCTTATCTGTGTTGGGGATTTTCGGTGTGAACATTTTCAGCGTAGATTTCAAGATTTCACAAAGTCCAGTTAATGTAACTGTACCAGATCTAGATCCTCGATGATATACTGGCAATTAAGCCTTGTTTTACAGACTTTCTCATGAAATCAGTGTTAACTGCAACTACTGGAATTTCTCTTTAACAGTTAACATGCTGACCCCTCTTTAAAAATATTCATCTACGAATTGAGTCGTTATGTTTTTATGATCTACAAATCATTCCCTTCTTGCACTCATGCAGTGCCCTGTGAACGATTTTTTTTTAAAACCATGGATTTCATGTTTGAACAGGGGTGCTAGTTTAAATTTGACAAGCAAGCATCCCCCCTCAAAAAAGGTTTTAATAATGTAATTTCGTTCATGAGAAATTTGACCAAAACCCCCCGAAAAACAGACAAAAAACAATTTCAAAGTAATTTTGGTTACATTTAGGGGGTGCTGTCTATAAAGAATAACACGCGAAGCACCCCCAGGTAAATTTTCCGGATGCTGCAGCACCCCCAGCACCCCTGCTTGCTTTAGCGTGAAAAGTGACAGGCCTCATTGAGGGGTTTCAGTAAAACGTAAATCAGTGCTAATTATTATTTCTTAATCACCCTAAAACTTATTCTTATCACTTATGGCAAACACAAATTTTACCGAAGTTTCCTCATGATAAAAGAGCAATGTGCACAGAATGCCTTGCTCAAGGATATAAGTGTTATAGCGGGATATGAAACAATGAGACTATACGATTCACTTGATTCAGCTGGTTGCCAGAGGAGGATTTACGGGACTACGCCCACTTTACTACGACCACGCCCACTTTCTCGAGCCATGCTGTTATAATTTGAGATGTCCAATTTCGTAAAGGTGGTATGAAGCAAAAAAATCAGTTACAAGTAATGGTTATCAACATTTTAAGAAGATATGAAATAAATAAAGGGATTCTGGACCGGGTGACGTGAAAGACAAAATATCTTCCACAGACTGTGTAACGTATTAACGCATCGATCGGGGACGGGGCACCCTTCCCTACTTTGCCCCTCTCTCATCGTGTTTCCATTTCAAGCTCTACTGCCCTCTCCAGAAGAATTAGGGAACGTTTCGTGAAGCATATTTGCGAGCGATTGGCTCTGACAGATTCGTTCTTAGCCAATAATATGCACGGATTTCAGTAGCTTATAACAGTTTTCAGTGAGAATCGTTGACAATTTGTTCCCCTTTTATCGGTGAACTGCTCTCCCAACTGAAGCTGGTCTTCAGTCATTGACAAAATCAGTCTATATTAAAATCTATACCTGGTAGATTTGAAGAAAAAAAACAGGGTATAACCTAGTCTGCTATGCAGACTCTGAATGGCTCGTGAGGTGGGTTCTGCTACTGGTTTGCGAAGCAAACCAGCCTGAAAGGGAGAGCGAAGCGAGCCAGCCTCAGTAGACCTAGTCTGCTATGCAGACTCGTTGAATCAGATGAGGTACACACACTGCAGATGTGGGTCTACATTTGTAGACTAGGTATAACCCACCACCCCCACCATTCCCTTTTCGCTTCATCTGCAAAAGCTGTCATGGTATGATGACTAGCTATGCCATCGACCGATTACTTCCTCGTTATCCAATCCCAATTCATCGATAACTTCTGGGATATGAGAGTTCTCAAATACAATAATGAGCTTGGCTTGTTTGGATCTGGGATTTCCCCGAAATCTCCCCGAGTTTCCACCGAAATTCCTGCGCTGAATTTTTGGCGCGAAATTGAAATGATGCGCAGATTGTATACTAATCAATCGATTTGGGAAAATCAAACCATATATTGATTATTTGCTGAACAAGGAAGATGAATTCGTTTCACAAGTGCGCATCCTTGATATCAAGCCTATAGTATTTTTCATAATTTTTGGTTTCGCAATGTATTAAGAGAATGAATGATGATGCCAAGAAAAATATCAACATATAATTATGTCAATGACTATGAAAGGAAAAATATACATGATCAGTTATAAGGAACACCATATAGTTTGGGTGGGGATGATATTAACTCAAACAGTATACATATACAATATTATTGTTTTGTTTAAAACAAAAAAAAAACTTGTTTAAAACAAAAAAATCAGGACTGTCATTTTATTAGGAAACGTTTATGTTTTCGCTTAATTTTATTAATGTTCGAAACATGAAATCTTCTCATTCATTTCAATCAAATATTAATCTCCAAATCAAATGGTATTAGGACCTATCTATATATTAATTTAGTCGTTGTCTTTCTGTCTTACTAAAACTTTTTGAATTGTCAATTTAAAAGTCGATTTAAATTGAATTACGACGCCCATAATATTGTATACCCATTTAACGACCACTGGGCTATTATAGCTATTCATATTCCAAGGAAGGAATGTCTTTACTGACCGATTTTCTTTTTTCTTTCTTTCTTTTCCAGGTCGCAGTCTCAAGTCTTTGTGATTGTTCAAATTCGTCAAAACCGAAAGTTTATACTTCACAGCAGTTCTGAACTTTGTACCGGAGACTACATCGCTTCAACAAAGCGCACAAAGATGCTCATGAAAATGTACCACAAGAATGCACAGGTTAAAGTAAAAAATCGGCTTTGGTAATTGGTGAAAATTCCATTTATATAACGTACGAAGATATAGGAATATGAAAAAATACTAGTAATACCAACAACAACAACAACAGCAGTAGCAACGTCAGATTAAAGTCGTTTATGAATTTGAATTATAAACATATATTTTGAAATTTTAGAATACATATAAATGCATTCAAAAGAATGCTGACGCGAATGCTTTGATTGCCAATAAAGTTTTATTATTCTCTCGAATTTTCGACGGTCCTCCTTTTTCTTCAGAAGTTTACAATGCGTTCTTGTTCACAATGTCATCAAAGAAGACGGAGTACTGTAGAAAATTTGAGTCAATAATAAAAAAAATTATTGGCAATCAAAGCACTATCATCAGCTATTCGTTTCACGGTTACATTACTGATGTCCATACGTGAAACTAACAATACATATACAATATAGATAATAACACGTTATTTAAACCAATATCAAATTTGAAAATAAAATTCATTACAAAATATCACGCTCGTAGTCAAGCCCTCGATACTTTTTACAAGAAGCGTTTTTCCAGTTTTACTTCGATGCATTCATATCTATACCACCCCCAAAAAGGGAATTCACCCACCCCCCCATAACCAAAAACAAAAAGAAAAGTATCGGATGTGAAATCGATTTTAAAATGATATAATTTTTTTCAAAACGGATCACACAAAAATGAATCCGTTGCTCATTGCTGATCAAGGATTTTTATACAAAAAATTCTTTGTGATTTCATGGAGGAAGAAGCAAGATGGCGATACTTTTCTTCTGATAGAAATTTAGGGTCTTTTCCATGATTATATTTGATCATCTCTGATATCCCACAGTGAACGTGATCCAACAATTAAACTGCATAGAATTGATAAAACTATCCGAGCTTTCCAAAAACGGCTGGCGAATAATCTGATAATTTCCTCAGAGTTTTTTTCTGTATGCCCCTAGACTGAATTTCATCTTTAACACTTCAAAGCCACAAAATCAAACATTCAAACCGTTTTTTTTTTATTCTTCTGAGAGAGGACTTGTAAGATATGTTTCGTCTGACCCCTACACATGACTCTAATCCCTCTATGACATAGGCATAGCATAAAGACTAGTATTACAAGCCAAACTATTCAAATCTTTTATTGTTAATAGCTCTTTTATTATTGTGTTTGATTGTTTTAAGGTTCAAGTTTCAATGCATTTCCTTTTTGTGAATCAGTGTGCCGACACAATGCACTTTATTACCAAAGAGAGGTTAAAATGATACGTAACCAATAGTTTTCCTCATTTCGGAATTCCCAAAATACTATCCCCCTTTTTACAATCCTTCCGTCACACATTTACAGCATACGGTTATGTAAAAGAACGCAAATTATACCAACATCTCCCATGCATATACATTATAACTATCATTAGACAATCAACATCTCAATTTTTTGCGCATAAGATAAGATTTGATAAACTGCAGATCCAGGGAAAATCATATTCCGTCCTATTTTCAGCTTCAACTAAATTATTCGTTAATGTTGATAATGAGTAAATGATTATTAAAAAAAAATACAATCCATGGATGCGTTGACAGGGGTCATGATCGTTTTTTTTTTCTCATTAGACTTTGGCCCTTATCTCTCTTGCCAATAACCCCTCCCCCCTTTCTCATATATATATATATATATATATATATATATACCTTTTTGTGAAATATATATATATGTATATACTCCTGAAGAAGACGGAGGTCCGTCGAAAATTCGAGTAAAGAATAAAAACTATATTGGCATTGAAAGCATTATCTTCAACATATTTTGTTATATATATATATACATATACAAACATTGTGATACATATGGAAGGAAATATAATATTCAAAATGATAATATGATCATATATATATATATATATATATATATTCAATTACTATGTGAAAATAAAAGGTCGGCTGCCCCCATGGCCTCATGTATAGCTGCCGCTGGGTGACACATACAAATCCACCTCCCTTTAAGTTCATCAGGGCATTTGGAAAATATAGATCACACATTCTTGATACGAATAAACCAATTACATTACAACAAAACAATAAAACATCCATTATGTGCAGACGGCTCTTTAACAGCCATCATGATCATACAACGCCCATATTATATTTCCTTCCATGTTTGTTATGTATTTCCTCTATTTGTATAATATTACATGACATGTGTTATTCCATTGGAGTAGGTGCGTTGGGAGCCCTGTGGACAATAGAACCCTACACTAGTAAATAGTGAATAAATGTGTAAATAAATAAATCTAGATAAATAAATTAAAATACATAAATAGACAAATAAATAAATAAATAATGAATAAATAAATAGATAAATAAATAAATAAATTGATAAATAGATATATAATAAATAAATAGATAGATGATAAATGAATAAACTAATGAATCAATATATAAATAAATAATTTAATAAATAAATAGATAAATAAATAATAAATAAATAACAAATAAAGGAATTAATGGAAATAAAATAGGTGAATAAATAAATGAATACATTAAAAATAGACAAATAAATAAATAAATAACAAATAAATGAAAAAAATAAACAAATAAAGTGAGCGAGAAAAAAAACCAGCACAGTTCTTCGTAATGAAAACATTGATTCAATATCAAAATACGCTGCATCCCAAACTTATTTAAAAATTGAATTAAAGAAGAAAAAAGGATAAAGCGTGTTAGTTTTATTCGTCTTGTTGTTATTGTTGTTGGTGGTGGTGCGACTATCAAACCAAGATACGCTCATTATCATGATATCATCACTTATATCTGTAAACTGTTATCAGGAATGCCAAAGTCCCTGTCACATTTCCATCCACGCGACTTTAGTCAATATTCGTATTTATTTAGGAGGTAACCTGGAAGGTTTTTAATGTTTTCTTTGTTATATCTCTACAAACAATATACTGTAATATTTCACCTTAGCCGAGTGTAATGTATTAAGGACACAGAGAATGTCCCCCTGCCATGAAGATTGTCTTTCTGTTTATGTTCATCGGGTAAACTTGACCTAACGTTTCTGGAATTAAGTGCGCCCTTTTCTCGAATGGTCCGGTAAACTGATCCTGATGTTTCGGGAATTTAGGGGGGGGGGGGCTTTTTCAATTTTAATGCATATAGCATTTCCATTCATTTGAATGCTGGATAAAAGAGCCTCGTCGATTAAATGCTTTGCTCAAGGGCATAGGTGCCGCGGAGATCGAACCCCGGACTTTCTATGTATAGTCAGTCGCCTTAGACCACTCGGACACGGGACCTCCGGTCTTCACGCTTGCGACAACCCGGATGTGAAGACAAAAGCTAAGATTTTGTGTTATAGTTATGTTATAGTCCTGCAATTTATTTGTAAATATTGAGATCCCTTGTGATTCTGTTTTGACAAAAACTTTAATGTTGACAAAAATGTATTCCTCGAATATATAGAATTAAACCATGCCCCACAATTCATTATTCAATAAAACTTATTTCTTGTATTTTATTATTGATTTGTTGGACATGTAAATAAATGAAAGAAGGAAGGAATTAACGAATGATAGAGTGAATGAACGAATGAATGAATGAATGAATGAATGAATGAATGAGTGAATG
This sequence comes from Lytechinus variegatus, assembly GCF_018143015.1. Lineage (NCBI taxonomy): Eukaryota > Metazoa > Echinodermata > Echinoidea > Temnopleuroida > Toxopneustidae > Lytechinus > Lytechinus variegatus. Next base: position 25,249,701 of record NC_054756.1, on the reverse strand, counting down.
GATAGACAAAATAAATAATTTAAATACATAAGCAAATTAAACTTTCAGATAAAGAATTAAAATAATTAGATTAATCAATAAATAAAGACAGAGAATAAAAAAAACCTATAAAGACAAAGAAAGAAAGAAAGAAAGAAATAAAAAGAAAGAAAGAAAGAAATATAAATAGAAAAAAAATGATATACGCATCATCCGGTATATTACGACACCCGGCAAATAAACAAAATCATTTAGACAAGGTCTCAGATGAATAAAATTATGATTCATTCTAGTTCATTTCTTACCACTTGTACTACTGATAGTCAAAATAATATGAACTCCTCATTTTCCAATCTCTATTCGTCATTTTTGGCCCTTCTCCTCCTTTTCCTCCGTGCCATCCTCTTATGATTGTGATATGTTCCCATTCTTCTTCTTTCTTTTTTTGACACCGAGTCCAACGGTCAACCCATGATGTACTCCAAAACCAGGGCCCCGTTGCAGAAAGAGTTGCAATCAAACGCAACTCTAAAGAATCATGCGCAACTTGATTTTAAACCAAGTAACAGCGCGTCTTTGGGACTTGCGATTGATTTTTTGACTTGCGTTTAAACGCAACTCTTTCTGCAACGGACCCCAGTCCTTATTGATCAATCAATATTGATTTATCTACCGATGAAACAATCCAATTTTCTTTCTCATCTCTTTATTTTCAGAGCGGATATCTTAATAGATAATGGCTTCCTCCCGTGGTTGTTAACCTACACACAACCTCTGTTTTAAATCAATATTTGATATTCTTCATAATCGAACTGGAGTTTGTACTTTTCGTGATCATCACAGTCACACCGATTAAACATTCTGCAATCCGATCAGAGCTATAATATGTTGTCTCAAAAGGCATTTCACCGGTACGTTTGGAGATGGTGAATTAATGTGACTGAGAAATGACTACGTACAAATGTGGCAACCTTATAGCTACTTTGAGTCGCATTGACAACGATTGCAATTAATGAATTGAAAAAAAGGAACATAAATATTATAATAGCAATTCAGAATATGCGAGAGAGAATTTTTTTGCAAGATCCAAAGAAATAGAATAATGTATATTTATTTCAATTTATTCACATATTTTCCTCAAATATCGAAAGGGCTCTCTCTTTAGTATCTTAATTATGTAGGGTATGGTGATTTAAAAAATTAAGTGAAATTCAATGTTTAAAGGGGAAGTTCACCCTGAAGAAAACTTTGTCGTGAAAATAGCAGAAAAAATAGTAAAAAATATTGGTGAAAGTTTGAGGAAAATCCGTTAAAGAGTAAGAAAGTTATTAGAGTTCAAAATTTTGGATTTGTGACGTCATAAACGAGCAGCTGCCCCATGTGTTATGTAATATAAAATGTATGAATTTCAAATTTTGTATGGTTCCTGATGCCTTAATTTTGTTTTCTTTTCATGATCGGGTATGAAATGATTTGTCTATTGATATACAAAAGTTACAATGAAAACCATTTTCAATTTTCTGAGAAAATGACATTTCATTGATTTTTTTACCATTCGCTATGTAGGAATGCTGCTCGCATATGACGTCACAAATCAAATAATGCAAATTCTAATAACTTTTTAATTATTGGATTCATTTTTCTCAAACCTTCGGCAATATTTTTTATTATTTTTTCTGCTATTTTTACAATAAACTTTTTGTCAGGGTGAACTTCCCCTTTAAGAACACAGTATCCAAATACATGTAAGTCAAATATCTATGTTAGATTTTCAACATAAGAAAGACAATAATAACAGAACAATATACTCCCCGGTCATGCCGGTATCTATTCCTTGATTGCAATTACTTTATTTTCATATTTTAACGAGAACACCCCCCCCCCCCATTTGACTTTCATGAGTGTGTTTGATTATGCCGAATAAATGATAATAGTAATCATAACTGGGGCCCGTTGCAGAAAGAGTTGCAATCAATCGCAACTCCAAAAAATCATGCGCAACTTGGTTTTCAACCAATCAACAGCGCGCATTTGGGACTTGCGATTGATTTTTTGACTTGCGTTTAAACGCAACTCTTTCTGCAACGGACCCCAGTATGCGTTACCATGGGTTCAATGACATTTGCTCTGGCGACAATTGCTCCGCTGTGAATTCCACGCACTAATAGAATCGCCAACCTCAACCCTGGATTTATAACACTATACCCTACCCTAAACCAAACCCTAAAACTATATTAAGACCCTAGTATTGCAACCCTAACCCTATATCCTAGACGAAACAAAGCCCAGAGCAATTGTCGCAGGAGTAAATGTCGTGCCACTTTTAATATCATGAGGGGTCCACAGGAATCCACCCCCTCCCCCCTCAGACAAAACACATGAATGTGTATATCGATACTAACAGTGCTATTCTTTTCATGAATTTCTGAGCACTGAAAACATTACTAGCTTTTGATCTTCTTTCTTCATTCTTTTTCTCCCATTTTCTTTGTATGTTTGTACACTTTTTTCACCATAAATAATAAAACTGTCATTCGTAACAAAGAAGTATGAATTAGATTTGTTTGGACGATAAGGGAGAAGAGAGGTTTTGGTATTCCCCGGTTCCTGGAATATTTCCTTATCTGGCAGAACTTATGTGAGGTTCAGAAGACCTTTTGAATCGAGGCTACCTGTTTATGGTGTCTAACGAGGGGTGGGCAAAAGAAAGGAGAGAGAGAGAGACAGAGACGGAGATACCATTTACACTGCAAAACTCTAAAGCCGATTTAACACCAGCCCGGAATCTATTATGTCCACACCAGAGAAGTATTAAACAACACCAGTTTCGTTTTGGTCTAACACCAGATAGGTGTTTCTACAACACCAATTAGTATTAAAACGGCATCGGTTTGATTCCAAACTGGTGTTACTTCTCTGGTGTGGACATACATAGATTCCGGGCTGGTGTTAAATCAACACCGGAGTTTTTTGCAGTGTAGGTCCATGAGAATACAGAAAGAAGGAAGAGAGAGGGAGAGAGAGAGAGGGAGTGATAGACATACAGAGATCTGCCAACATCGCAATTAGCTAAACATCTTTTTATGGTGGGCTTGCTTGTTCCTTACTCGGATACGATATTAAAAGCATTGTCTAACACAAAATTATCTAATATTCCATGTATATTTTTTGGTTTTGTTGACCTAATCAAACATATAAATACAAAACATATCTAAATATCTAAATATTTCATTTTATGAGGTAAAAATTTGGCGGACAATCATTTCATTTTTACTTTGTTATTTTATGAGTATGATTTGTTTTTGCTGGCCTAATCAAGTTTATGAGGTGGAAAAAATAATTATATTAAAACAAGTTGGCACCATATAACTCCGCCTATCACCCCATCCCTCACCCATTACCTCATATCCTCACCAGTGTACCATCATAGAGCTATTAACAGATAGCTCCATGATACCAGCATCACCTGATAACATCCACTCTCCAACCCCAGCAGAAGGCGGCTTCGGGCTAAAGCAATGTGGTCTCTGGAAAGAAAATATGAAACTTTCATTGGTTCCGTTCGGTTTATTGCTACATTCTACTTTTCAATTCAAGCCTTTATCTATTTGCCAGGAAGCAATTATATTTTACACTGCAATAAACCTCCTTCATTGTAAAGAAGAGCGCGAATAATGATGAAATTAACATGATAATAGCAAATCGGAAGGAAGACAATAATCTTTGATGGGAGTGAATCTTTCGTTTCCAGCGGACGAGATTAATAAAACCTTAATCAAACTATCAATCCCGTCTAAGATAAAGCATTGTGCTCTGAAGTGAATATATCCGGCGAAAACGAAAGGGGCCTCTGGTATTCAAATAATGTTCCCCTCATGGTCAATATTTGAGATTGATTATTAACTTGAAAAGACGCTACAAAACGAAACTAGGCGAAATTTCTGCTTGGCGTTCCCATAGTATGTCATGATGTCCCAGGGGCGGTCAACTGAAGAGGTTTTACCATGGTTACGTTTGAGATTCTTTTGCTTTCTTTTTATTGTTAAAATTAATATACCACAAGATCAGCAAAGACAACATGAAAGCAATTGGCAAATACAACTTCATTAAAATTTTATATGGAACTATTAAAAACGATCAAACTATGTAACGACTAGATTACGCGATCTTTCTATCCTCCCTACTGACATTCGAACCGGTGACACCAAGTAAGATATAGGCAGAGGTAAGATAGTCTGCAGGCAAATACCCTCATTGGAACTTTGATCAACAAGTGTGCCTCCACGCGAAGACTAGCACATACAAAACTTGCTGCAATCGAGAGAGCCTTCGCCCTTCAGTACACAAGGCATGAGTAAGCTGCACATTCAGACCCTTATTTCGAGTGAAGGGTTTGAACAGCAGACCAGAGGTAAGAGGGTAGGCACAAAAATAATACCTTTCATCCTGACCTCTCATGTCACAACTTACCACACCCCCCCCCCCCCCCAGTCTGCTGGGCAAACCCTTCACTCGAAATAAGGGTCTGAATGTGCAGCCTACTCATGCCTTATGTACTGAGGGCTATTGGAACAGCAAGTTTTGTATGTGCTAGTCTTTGCGTGGAGGCACACTTGTTGATCAAAGTTCCGATGAGGGTCTGTGCCTGCAGACTACCCCCCCCCCCCGCTTTCCCAAACTTGCATGGACAATTTGAAAGCCCATTATATCAATATGTATGATTATTGATGCAGTAATGCCAAATTTATGCGATGACAGATCATTGCTGTACAACAGGGATTTCCACTACTGCCACAATCACAACGATGGAAAAACTCTAAATCAATCGATGACATTGTCATTGGAAATAACGTAATAGCTTTGATCGGTCTGGAGTTGATCTCGTTGGTGTGACGGAGCATATGAAATGTCTGGGCCATATGTCACACAAAAATTCGCATTTGATCTGGTCAACCACAACTCTGGATGGCCAGCAACGTCAACATCTAAAATGCAGTTTTGTTCAGAATATTTCAAAATATTTTCAAGATATAATGTACTGATATTCATACCTTCATTATTTTCTTGCAAATTGCGAATTGCAAAGTGCTTCTCTTTGTTTAGGAAGGACATTGTGCGAATTGAATTTTCTGTAGAAGAATTATGACATTGATGGATTTCCACAGAGTTGGGTTGATTGGATTAATATAGTAACTGTTTGTAAGACGAGGTCCTGGTCTCTATCATATTCTTTGGAAACTTCTCATCGAGAGAAAGATGATTGAAGGAAAACAGAATCCCGATGTCTCTGTTTCTCTTACCCATAGTCTAGTCTGCAGGCACAGACCCTGATTGGAAATTTGATGAACAGGTGTGCTTCCACGCAAAGACTAGCACATACAAACCTTGCTGTTCCAATACAGGAGGGCCTTCAGTACACAATGCATGGGTAGGTTGCAAATCAGACCCTTTACTCGAGTGAAGGGTTTGCCCAGCAGTCAATCCATAGTTTGCTATTATAGCTAGGCAAGCCCATCACTCGAGTTAAGTGGTCTGAAAACACAGCCTACATTGAAACAGAAAGTATGATAATGTGCTAGTCTTGAGTGAAGACCTACTTGTTGATCAAGGTTTTAATCACGGTCTGTGCCTACCGACTAGATAACCCCCCTTGATTACAGGACTGGAATGACTCACCCAAAATGAATGAAATGTTTATGTCTTTGACCGAGCTGAAGACTGGAAACAAGTCTAACCAATGAGAGGAGGAGGGGAAGGGGGGAGTCTGCCCCTAACCTTCTTACTACATAATAGAAAATTGATAAAGAGAACACATTATGTGAAAACAATGGCGTACTGATGGGGGGAGGTGTCTGGGCACCTGACCCGCCCCCTAAAAGAGGTTTCATGACTGGGAAACAAAAAAAATCAAACATAATAAAAAGAAATGAAAGGGAAAAGAGAAAGGTAAGGAAATGATTTTCATGCTACTACGTTAACATCTTCACAAGATTGGATTTTCATTTTATTGGTGTATTTTTTTTGCTTTCGCTTCGCTCGCTCGCAACTGTTTATAATCATCCACTCTGTTTGCTACATTCTGACCCTGCAATATTTTATTCAGTATGGTACTTTATGAAAATGTAGTACATGTAGTAAGGGGATGTGAAAATGAGGCAACCCAACAAACAAAGGAAGGAAGATAGAAGACCCGAGCTACTGACCCTAAGTCTGAGACCATGAGATCCCTCAGGATAGGAGCAAATGCCCCCGTATTTTTTAATACCATGATATGCCATTGCATTGTCTCAAACCGCAAATATCTCATCTTGGCGGTCAAGCGCAAGGGAAGAAAATTTAAAAGGGAAACTCGCCGCCCTTCCGCGTAATCTTCCAAACAATATTCAACCTTGGGATTCAGGTCTAAGGCCTGGTTCCTGTCAAGAAGTTCTGTGTTTGACATGTTTGAAGTGACCGGGTGAGAATACGAGGAAATACAGGGAGTATGACGCAGACCAGTACAAAAATTTAGAATTAGAAGAAGAGCAGTAGTAGTAGTAGTAGTAGTAGTAGTAGTAGTAGTAGTAGTAGTAGTAGTAGTAGTAGTAGTAGTAGTAGTAGTAGTAGTAGTAGTAGTAGTAGTAGTAGTAGTAGTAGTAGTAGTAGTAAAGTAGTAGAAGTAGAAGTAGAAGTAGTAGTAGAAGTAGTAGTAGAAGTAGTAGTAGAAGTAGTAGTAGAAGTAGTAGTAGAAGTAGAAGTAAGTAGAAATAGAAGTAGTAGTAGAAGTAGTAGTAGAAGTAGAATGAGAAGTGGTAGAAGTATAGAATGAGAAGTAGAAGTAGAAGAATTAGAAGTGGAAGTAGAAGTAGGAGAAGAAGAACTAAAGAACTAGTCACATAAGATGTAGAAGTAGAAATTGATCCGAATTAAATTGCAAAGGCATTAACAGCATGGAGCTAACAGTACTGATTTAATGAGGATGAAATCAGCTCCATGATGAAATCAAACTAAATGCAGACAAAGAAGAACAGCAAGTTTTGTATGTGATAGTCTTAGCATGGAGGCACACTTGTTGACATCGTTTATATCTATGATAATATGTCGGGGGAAGGCGGGGTAAGTTGAGCCATTCGTAATAGGTCCATGGTTGAGCATAGGGGCAAGTTTAGCCACCACCCCAGGCTAATAATGAATGAGTCAGACAATGTGGTGGTGCCATGTATTGATGACCCATTGCATAACCCTTAAAGATAAATTCCAGTTTTGGTAACGATCTCAAAATGACTTTTTACAGAATCTAATATAATGACCACCCAAGTGTCTATTTGTATGAATAAAAAAATATGTGCCAAAGGATTCTAGAAGAATTTGTGTAATTGCTGAGAAATAAGCAAAATAAGCGCGGATTCAGTCACTTCCGTCGGGTCTTTATTCCAGCAATAATAATACACTGTCCCACGTGTGCCTATCTGTGTTGGTGATCTTCAGTGCGAACATTTTTCAGCGTAGATTTCAAGATTTCACAAAGTTCAGTTTGTGTAACTGTACCAGATCTAGATCCTCAATGATATACTGACAATTAGGTGCCAGGTAAAAATGGCAGAGGTAAATATGGCAGAGGTAATAATGGCAGAGGTAATAATGGCAGAGGCAAAAATGGCAGAGGTAAAAATGGCAGAGGTAATAATGGCAGAGGTAAAAATGGCAGAGGTAAAAATGGCAGAGGTAAAAATGGCAGAGGTAATAATGGCAGAGGTAAAAATGGCAGAGGTAATAATGGCAGAGGTAAAAATGGCAGAGGTAAAGATGATAAAGATAGGCTACATCATAATAATTATCATCCATGACCGGACTCTTGTCGACGAAATGGGCTATAAAAACTGATTAAATATTATGTTGTTTTTCGTCATTTAAGATCTATACTCTGTCATTTATATGACTAAACTCAAGCATTTTCTTGCCAAAATGATTTCAATTAGTGACTGCATGATGAAAGGATCTTAAGCTCGTAAGCAGAACAACGCTTTACATACAAACCCAACGATTTTTTTTAATGTAAACACCAATGTGTGCAGCCACTAACCCTCTGAAACGAACAAGTTCGGGTCTACTTCGAACTACTTTCATAATTTAACCTGGATAAAAAAAAATAACTGAACATTCTGTAATAAAAGTTTTTTTTTATTTCCACATCATGATGGATCATGATGAATAGATATTGATGTCACTGGCGGATCCATGGGGCACAGCTGGCCCGTGCCCCCTTTGAGAGGTACAATTAAAATCTTAGCAAATATGCTAACTCAAGTGTGCCCCCTTTTAAAAGGCGAGACCCTTTTCTGCTTGCTAATTATTTTTGTGGACGAGTTAGTAGGCGGAAAACTTTTTTGCGTGTCATTTTTCAGGAAAATGTGCCCCCCTTGGAAAATCCTGGATCTGCCCCTGATTAATGTGATACGTTAAATGTAAATTATACAATTATTGTTCAGTCTTTAGAGCAATACCTTAATGCAGCTAGTCCAAGTGGATGCCAGGTTCCCAAAGGGTTTGACGTCATATATGGGAAGCTGCCCCATGACATTTTATGCACTACAAAATGGTTCATAATTGTTTTGAAAAATATTTCAGGAGCGTCAGTGAAATGATTTGTCTCTTGATATACTGTATACTGAAGATAAAAAAAAACATTTGGATTTTTTTCTAGAAAATTACATTTCATTAATATTTTCTATACACCAAATATGGGAAAGCTGCTCGCAAATGACGTCATCATTAAGTATAAAAGTATAGCTTTTTTAATCTTTGATTGATTTCCTAAAACCCTCACCAATATCATTTTTTTTCTGCTATTCTACAATGACTTTTAACTGAGGTTGAACTTCCCCTGTAATGAATTAAATACAATTGCGATCAAGGGTGTGCTTCAAATTTGAATATTAATACAGCGATTTGACATGAGAAGGCCGTCCATGAGAGTCTAGAAAAAATAAGATATTCCAGCCAAAAGATTATCAATTTGGTGCAGACGATCCATCTATGATTTTAAAAATGTCGCCCTTGCCATTATTTTTATTTTCTTAGAACCTTTCTTAGTTAATCTATGTAGGGCTTCCATGCGGGGGCTTTTTTTTTTTTTCATGGGGGTTTCAGACCCTTTTTACCTATACCATTATGACCTCTGTCATTTTTACCTCTGCCATTTTTACCTCTGCCATTATTACCTCTGCCATTTTTACCTCTGCCATTATTACCTCTGCCATTTTTACCTCTGCCATTTTTACCTTTGCCATTTTTACCTCTGCCATTTTTACCTTTGCCATTTTTACCTCTGCCATTTTTACCTCTGCCATTATTACCTCTGCCATTTTTACACCGAGCCGACAATTAAGCCTTGTTTTACAGACGTTCTCATGAAATCAGTGTTTCCTGCAACTACTAGAATTTCTCTTTAACCCCACCACTTTGTTTTCAACTTTGAAACAAAAGTACTTTTTTAGAAAATACAAATTTCAGCCAAAAAATGTATTTTAAAAAGTGTGAAATAGTCAAATAGATAAGGGCTTTTTACCCACGCACGTCTTTAAATGTATCATAGAAATAAGAACAATATTGTTATTCCAGGTATGGATTCTCATTTTTGTCAGTCTTTTACATGATGAATGCATCTTTTACATGATGAATGCCAACACACCGTACCGGTGTGTTGGCTCAGTTGGTAGAGCGTCCGTCTCACAACCGGGAGGTCGGGGGTTCAAACCCCGGCCGCGTCAGACCAAAAGACGTTAAAAGATGGGAGTTGCTGCTACCTTGTTTGGGGTTCAACAATTAAAAGGATAGAGCCTCGTCGATCTGGCGCTGCACGGTGGCTGCCGGGCCCACGATCAATTGCGCAAAGCAAATTTTCGGAGTATTTCATTTCATGTCTATTTTCGAACAATAAATTATGGATTTCATAAGAAATGTGTGGATGTAAACATATCGCAATAAGTTCGGACTGGGGTAATTTAAGCCATATCAACATGGGGCAAGTTGAACCATGGTAATTCTTATGGTGATGTATAATAATAATAAAAAAAAAAGATCACCCCTCAGTTCCAAATATAGGCCTAACGGTGTTTTTCTTCAAAAGCCATTGATATGCAGGCAGACAGGATCAAATTCACATGACAGTTCTTTTACTTTTAGAAGATGTTAGTATTTATAGAATTGGCAACTGAAAAGACTTTAAATGAAAAACTGACATCCTGGTTCTTCCCGCATACATTTTGTACATAGTTTTTGTGGCTCAACTTACCCCAGACGGTGGCCCAACTTACCCCACAGATGGGGCAAGTTGAGCCATTTGACATTTTTTTTCAAAGGTCACGATGACTTTCAGTGTGGGGGTAGAAAGTTATATGTAGGGGGAAAATATTTCCCAAGAATCAAATTTAAAGGCAAGGTGCTTATTTCTACAATATTACTACTCATATCAATTCTAACATGCAAAATGCAAAAAGTGTCACAACTTACCCCGCCTTCCCCTAAACATGTTTTACTCACCTTTTGGTTGCGATGCATGATGAATAAAAAAATAATAATGAATGAACTATTTTCTGATGAAAATTAATGGAATTTAATTGACATTTTGTGCCACTTTTTAACAATAAACGAAGATTGCATTGTCAATTATTGTTTACTGATCTAATTGGTTGGACAATAAGATTCACTGGTCCTCATTAGATTATTCTGGCAATCAATTTTGGTTGCGTCTTAAAATTTAATAAAGCATTCCAGGAACTTATCGTTTAATTACAGCTGCCAAAGCACGGACAGCCAGGGTGTAGAAAATGACGGGCTTTTGTTTTTATGACAGTTATGTGTGTGTGTGGGGGGGGTGGCTACCTACCTGCATAGTGTGCATGTTTAGCTTTTTTATTCAGACACGTCAGAGGGGCCGTATTGATTTTATTTTGTTCTCACTGTCACCCCTGTGTGGTGGAGGCAGTTAAGGGGCAGATTTTTTTCTAGAAATTTAAATTTTATGCAGAAAATGTCTAAAATTCGTGCCCAAGTATATTCAGTCTCTATATAATCATGTCCATGATATAATGATGCTCTACTGACACTAATTGGCTCATTATTCACACTGATAACGAATAACCGGTGGAGTATTTTTACCCAGGACCCAAGATGCACCATGGCACTGATTCCCGCCAAAATTACTCATTACGTAATACACGAAAACGCCCGAGTTTAATCCGAGAAAGACTGTCATGACTGTAGGCCTATAAACGTTCGCCTTCTTAAATGAAATCTTGGCAACTGGCAATGTGTTCATTAAGCAAGAAGATTCGATGGCCCCTTTGTGGTGTCACTCACAGGAAATGATAAAATCAAAGTATCATACTTGTGCGCACCTTCCTATATTATAATCATGATTATTGATATATTGTACATCATACTGAAAAGACATTCTTAAAAATCTAGACATTTTTTCACGAATTGAAATTGATGACATCTTTTGACAGCGTACGTAAGCCATCGAAAACGCAAATGACACGAATATGACTTAAGTAGTTCTAATTGTAGTACCAAAGAGCTTCTACATGACTGTAAACATATTGTTTTTTTTTCTTCAATAATCTTTGGCTGCCCAATCTATATTCGATATTATCTAATCTGTATACATTCCGAAGAAATAATCGTCTTGTATCTGTCCCTAAATCACGATGAGAAAAGTCATTCAAAAAAAGAAAACGGTGGATATCAAACATTTTAGAGATATAGACAATATAAGCCAATTAACCCTTTATAATGACCCCATTTACCATTATGCGCCCATTTGCTTTACCCAAGCAACCCCGCCCCTCCCGCCGTCATGGCCGTGTAATAAGTGGAGGGTGATATACCTGTTTGGCCAATCAAGGATTATCTTGTCGGCATACCAATGTAACTACGTGCGTCACTAATTACTACCAATTAATTAACACCGTCGGTTGTGTTTCAGTGTCTGCGGTCACGACCAATAGAACTATCAATGCTAAGTAATTACGACATGTTAATTACCTAATCTGGAACTCCGAATTTAATCACGTCTAGTCTCGGTTCAAATACGCCGCAAATTTCACGTTATAAACTCATTGCTATTCCTGCATTGCCGGAGTCTATTCAAAATGATGCAAAGCATTTCATATTGATTCAGTAGCATTTCAACAGTGATATCCATGTAACATGTGTAACTAATGTTTAGATTACCTCTGTTTTTGTTCTTAGTAGTTTATGATGTTATTTTACTCTGTATTTTCATGTTGATTGAAGTTGTTTAACTGCAGGGCGCCTTTGGAAAGTAGTTTTTGAAGACCCAAACAGGCCAACCCAGTATGAAATAATGAAACAAAATAAATAATGGATAAAACCAATATTTAATCAAATCGAACCTCTCAATACAAAACAGGAATAGATCCGATAAAAAGGACAATAAATTAATACCCAGCAAAGCCTGGAAGGCACTTTTTATTTATTTATTCTATTTCCTTTTTATTGTTTTTCTGCCGACGCATATTATATAAGTCGTCCGTTGTAATACTTGCAGTGGCGTAACTACGGGGGGCATGGGGGGCACGTATCGGCTGGCCAAAAAAAACGGGGAAAAGGAGAAAAAGAGGGGTAAAGGAAGAGAAACGTAATGGGGAAAAGTAGAAATTGTTGTTTATTATAGTGTTTATTATATTATGTCATGTAACATAAGAATCATTATTTCACAACTTTATTTAATTGTGTATTCATTGTTCCCGGTGCTCGCATAGACTGTTTAACGAGATATATAAACCTGCTGTTTTCAAATCAATATACAACAAAATAATATATTTCCCCGCAATTAGAGTTATTATTGTTTTAAGTAGTGATATATTCTTCTTTTTCATGACTACTAAAAGTTATTGCCCTATTTTAAAGTCTTAATATAAAACATTTCCTGTCCGTGCTAACGTTCGCATTAGTGGATTGGTGAGATTTCTGCTCTTCATGAACTCCTAAATTCAGTCCGTAAAATGTCAATTTTTCTGATCTGAATATCGCTCGCATCATTTGGTTAGTGAAATACGTGGGGTCTTAGTGAATTGCTACAAACAAGCCTTACAATGCCCCTCTTCATGTCTGAATTTCCTAGATTTTCAGCTCGCGCTTCGCGCTCGCAGTATTTCATTAGTGAGATGCGTATGATAATCATGATTACAATGACTTCAAAAAGTGCTCCATGTGTTTAGATGTAATTCTAACAAAATCAGCAAGCGCTTGGCACTCGCATTAGATGACTGTGGTGAGATATGTATACTCTGACTTAATGGATTCCTAACCATAGTCCTTAAAGTATCCATGTTTGGGGTCAATATATACAAAAATTTCAGCTCGCGCTTCGCTCTCGCATTATTGTTAGTCAAATACGTAGGGTCTTAGAGAATTCCTACAAACAACCCTTAGAATATATATATTTCCTAAATTTTCAGCTCGCGCTTTTGCGCTTGCAGTATTTGATTAGTAAGATGCGTATGATAATCATGATTACATGACTACAAGAGGTGCTTCATGACTGTGTTTAGATGTAATTCTAACAAAATCAGCAAAGGATGGCACTAGCATTCTTCTTCTTCTTCTTCTTCTGTGTAGTCTGCTTCCTTCAATCCTGAAGATTCTTGCAGAACTTGGTGAGGTGTGTGTCACAAGGATAAAGTGCATGTGCCAAATATATACATGGTGCAAGTAAAAACAGGTATTGATCTAGCTGTTGTTGCCTTTCGTCAGTTGCAGACGAAAGGCTTCGGTTGATGGTGCTGTCACAACATTTACTGGGAGAGTGTTCCACATCTTGATGCATTAGATAACTATGGGGAGATATTTATACTCTAAATGGATTCTAAAATATAATCCTTAAAATTTCCTTGTTTAGGGTCAGTATATACAAAAATTTATACTCTAAATGGATTTATACTCTAAATTTATACTCTAAATGGATTAGGGTCAGTATATACAAAAATTTATACTCTAAATGGATTCTAAAATATAATCCTTAAAATTTCCTTGTTTAGGGTCAGTATATACAAAAATTTTAGCTCGCGCTTCGCGCTCGCATTGTTTGTTTAGCGAGACAGTTAAGTATCATGATTACAAAACAATTTGCTTATAATGTCAATTTTTATTCCCCAATATCAAAAATTTTTAGCTCGCGCTTCGCGCTCGCATTATTTAATCAGTGAGATACATATCCATTTAATGGCACTGCATGTCCTTAAAATATCTCTATTAGGTCAGTATACCTGACAACTGAGCGTGCTTCGCGCGCTCCCTAGGTGACCCGAAATTTTTGCTGGTGCCCCCCTCCCCAATGCCGTGACCCACGGTAAGCCACTGAATACTTGTGTTAATCATCAAATTACTGACATAGAATGTACACTTCTGAATGGTTAAGCTTCGTTTAATTTACTTTTGTTCAGTTTAATTTGACTGGAAATATATTTGCAATGTTTCCCGCAGAAGACAACCTTTTCTTTTACATTATATGATCAAAATAATTTAATTAAATACTAACAAAATTTGCGTTAATATGCTGTCTCAAAATATTATTCAATTTTGAATCACTTTATTATTTCATCATTTTTATTATACAATTAAATTTAATTTTATTATTTATGGTTTTAATGGGGGGGGGTAATATTTCGTAAATTCATCCTATTATTAATTTTGCAGAATTACTTTCTTTCTCTTAAAGACAAAAAGTACAACCAAGAGTACTTTGAACTTGACCTACTTCTATTTTTAAACAAAATGTAAAAGTATTATATCATTAAAGACCGATATTAAACTGCTGGGATTGCCAATTTGCCTCACACGGGAACTCCTAAAAACTTGATTTGTTACATCCAGATAAATTCACGAAAATCATTAAAGAATGATAATTGCAACCACATTTTTATAAGATTTTTCCTATTTCTAGAGGATGTATCTGTAATCATGAATTATTTCGGTACATACATTGTTTATACCGGACTACAAAACGGATATCCGCTCGGTGTGGTATCTACCGGATATCTACATGACACGCGTGCAGTTTCGATTGCATCCGGAGCTGATAGTCGCACTCTCTACAGATTGCTTTTCGCGGGAAAATTACAAAAGTTCGTTATATATCAATTTTTATTGCAATAAAATATAGTTGTTCGTATTAATTTAGTTCGTATGCGACTTCATAACTTTCTAATACACCTTTTGTTTTCCAAGGGGATCCTCACTTTACAAGCTTTGCTTTTTAGTGGACCCCTCCCCCTCATTTCCATTTATGCTGTATATTATACTGGGGTTTTTTTTTTTTTGTTTTACGAAGTAAGAATTCCCTTCTGTAAAATTGTACTTGATTTGTATTACTTTATATTACTTTGTATTATGTTTTGAATGGAAATGAAATAAAGAATTGAATTGAATTTTAATTAGTGAAGAAAAACCCCGTTAGGCCTATATTTGGAACTGAGGGCGGTCTTTTTTCGTGGGGCAAAAAATCCCAGCTCAGAGGAGGATAGAAAAAAGAAGAGACTTAATACAAAATGAAAAAAAAGGGTTCAAACTCATATTATTTTCCGCGGCAAAATTACAAATTTGATCGTTATTGTAATATTGTAAAAAAAAATAATAATTCGCCCTCACCCCAGATGCATGGCAAGGCATTTTGCATGACTTTCGAAAGTTGGGATCATTCGTATTCAAAATCCAATTAAAAGGTCCCGGGGCTACAGGCATAAACATGCACGTTATTTTCAATCAATATAAGTTCTCATCAATGCTCATTTAAAAAACGACAAGCCCCAACCGACATTAAAGTTATCAGATAAAAGTATAAAAGTCCAAGAAACTCCCACCCCCCCCCCTTAAAACAAGTTCCACTACCGACACAAAAAAGAAACAGAGAGCAAATTAGGAAAGGTAAAATATGAAAAGATATTTTGCATATTAATGTTACGATCCACCACAAAATAAGATTTTAAAGCTATTGCCTAATACATAGAAAAAAATCCCGATTGCCACGCCCTCATTTTTTATTATCATTAAATACACCTTTTTATATATGCCCTATATGGTTCACAGCCCCATGACAACCAGAGTCATTGACTTTCAAAATTTACATAACTACTCTCAACCTTCGAAAAAGGAAGTTAAAATTTTCCTTTTATGGACAGAACAATCATAATAAAGCTGTATAAAGTACAAATACCGTTTTCTTGGAACAACCGGAAAAAACCTGGATGTATAAACTTGGTTACTGTTCATGGTAGGGTTGGCATTTTTTTAGGTTTATGACCCACCGGGTAAATATTGTTCAACGAAATGTACATAGAAAACATGGATAAATTGGTATAATCTCGAAAAAAAAGCTGCACCTTGCGTGAAAAATCTAAAAATCAAAAATTGTGTTCGCAAAAAATTACTAATGTAAAGTTCCATACTGGCCCCATCCTATAGTTTCCAATACGGATCATAAAGTAGTTTGAGACTTTCCAAATAACATTGATTTTATGAAACTTTTTGATTGGGTTTCTTTGACCCTCACTTTTATTTCAATATTGTGTTTCACCATTATTTGTAGCCCCCCCCCCACCCAACACACACACACACATTCCCACTCTCACACACACACACCCTTCTTCCACAATCAATATGCCCGTGAAAGAGTAAACTAAACACAATTGTCTCATTTTTTACCGAATTTGTAAATATTGTGATTTTATTTAATTTCAAACAATAAAACATAATTTTATATTCATTTTTATAAATGTTGTATCGGTTTCTATACCATCATAATTTTTGTTCATTGGCACGAAGGCGTCCGTTATCTTACATTGAAAACCACAACATATGATTTATCCATTAATACCATAATATTGTGGGGGGGGGGGTATTTCGACAAAGCCAAATTGCCGATCACCTTTCATTGTTTTATCATAATGTTTATAATGGGCGCCGCCATGCCTCCAATTAATGATGATCGTAAAATCATTCATCGATTCAATAAAGCTTCCGACTCATTTTAGTCATAACTTTCTATTGCGTTTTCAATTGAATTCGCTTTAATTTTATTGTATTCTATTCCATATAAAAACAAGTAAAATCATTTTTGCAGTATAAACATTTAAGATATCATAATAAAAATACATTATTGTTACAATCATATCAATAAAATTAAAATTGGCTGCTGCACAAGAGCCTGGGTGTTTGTGCCTTGCCAGCCACCATAACATTGAACAAATTCTTAGGAAAAGGAGAATGTTTAAGAAGGAATAAATCATTAATAATAATTAGCAAGATAATACAAAGAAAAATGAACCAAAGAAATTACTGCAAATTATGTTCGAAAATTATTATGTATTCGGGTGCATTATCCTCCTTAACTTGTCATGGGTAACTAATCTACCATCGTTAAAAATGATCAAAAATCATATGTATGGTGTCATCAAAACACGGTCAGTTTGTTTGCGGTCACTAATTCAGTTTTACTGGTGTCAACCTTTTCGGAAGTTGACAAACCACGAAGTTATTGAAGTCCCAAACCCTTTCCTTCCGACCAAAGATACAAACTGAAGTGGAAATATTGAATTAAGCAATTGGATGTATACATGCACGAGAAAGAAAGGAAGATAAGAAGTTCTTGTTTATGTTTATTTTCAATGATACCTTCTGTTTCCAATGAAACACCACCAGATAATAATTCAGTTATTACTGTTTTTAGAAAAGTTTACCGTTGTTCTATTTTGCTTTTTGTTTTGCTACCATATACTGTTAAAAAAATACTAAATAAAAATTAAGAAACAGAGTATTTTACAGAGAAGAGAGCAGAATTATTTTGTATAAATCGTTATAACTGGCAATTTTCTGCAATTTTAACCGAACTTTTTTTAGAGATAAATCGAAAAACGATACGACCAATCAATTCCATCCTTCCATGCGCATCTTGCCAGTAGACTGACGAGGATCCAATCAGAATTCTTCTTTCAAATTAGCGATAACTTGGCTTGCAAAACTTTGTGTTCCGTGGAGCATTTCATCCACATTTATGTCCGACAAATTCTCAGACCTGACAACTTTTCTTGATTGTGATTGGCTGAAAAACACTGTTGCTATGGTAACTGTTGGATAAAACGTGACTTGTCGGATGAAAGGTCCAACACGTCCATTCATGAAACGCTCCTCGGGGCCCCCGGCCTGTTTAAAAAAATATATATTACAGGAAATTTGAAAGGTTCCATACACCAAATGTCGATTTTTTTTCTGTAATTTTACACGATGTATTTAAGATAACAAGGTACAATAAGATTGCAGGTGTTCTCGACACTTTCCTGCAGGAACTTCTGTTCTAAAAGTGTACCCCCCCCCCCCCTGTCCCTCCCCACCTCTGCGCCCATCACATACTAGTACTTCTCAATACCTCCATGGATGAAACATACAAAACGAAAGACATTGATACTGTATGTTTATTCAGAATAGCGACATCTTCGGCGAACATTTTAAACAAGTTAATCGAATATCATTAGAATCTTATACGGTAATGTATAAGAGATAATGATTGAGTCTCTCTGTAAATCCTGTGATAAGATAACTGCATGCCATGTTCAGCAAGTTGCAATCAATTTAAATATGTATCATCTCGTCGGTGTAACCCTTTTTTTCAGTAGTCCCCATAAATAGAGACCTCTAGTGGCGTTATGAACCTAAAAGTTTTAGAGGGCCAGACATTGCGTATAAAGCATGATTTCTGAAGAGCTGCGAGCGAAGTGAGCGAGCCAAAATTTTGACCTTTTTATATACAAAAACCTAATTTTGTGAAAAATTTTGACATACTGAACAGAAAGTTATATCATATTTCGTTTATTACATTTCCTTTTACCTCCTTCTCTCGCCTATTGTTAGTCGTTACATTTCGGATGGTGTCATGGTCCCTCCCCAGTGGCGTAACTACAGGGGGCACGACGTGCCTTCAAACATTTTCAGCTCGCGCTTCGCGCTCGCAATATTTGTTTAGTGAGACAGGCACTTGTCATGATGACAACTAAATTGATTATAATATGTCCCCTTTTATGTATGAATACCAAACATTTTCGCGCTTCGCGCTCGGATTATTTGATCAGTGAGATACAATCCGCTTAATGGCACAGTTCTTAAAATGTTTGTATATATTATGAGGTCAGTATACCTTGCCACTGAGCGCACTTCGCGCGCCCACTAAGTGACTCAAAATGCTTGCTGGTAACCCCCCCCCCTGATGCCGGCACACGGTACGCCGCTGCCTCTCCCCCTTCTGTACGCCAGTGATCCCCCCCCCCTTCAGTTGCTGTTTCATATATCATTACGCCATTGATACAGATGATAGATAAACGCTCCTGATTGTCCAACTCGTTATCAGTAGCGTTTATGATGAGAGTTAGAGAATGTAAATATTGAATCACCATATTATGATTAGCTGATTCTCTCCTCAAGAAATAGTCTGCGAACACAAACATTGTAAATCTAAGGCAATGAAAAATTAAACCTTTTACCCAGCCCCAGTTTTTTCTATACAGGTAGGTCGTATGCAAGAATGCCAGATGGTGAAGTAAAAACGAAATACACACGCTCTAAAAAAGGTTTGTCCAAAAATGACCATTCTCTAGGTTATGATGTGCCCGACCGATATAAATAGGTCAAAATCAACCAAATTCCTGATAGATTTTAACCAATATTTAGGTTGATTTTGACCATTGTTTTCTCGGTCGGACATATAATATTAACCAAGAAAATGGACAATTTGATAAAGGCTTTTTAGAGTGTATATAATGATACAGTTAATATTTGCCAGGAGATGACAGCGGTTTGTAGATGTAGTCTATAGCAGATCAAACTGTATTATGACGATACACTTTACGATGCCTCATATCAATTAAACGTTATTTTTTATTGTTATAATAGGCCTACATGAGAGTTGCCCCTTATCCGTAATATTATTAAACCATTTTATTCAATCTATTTTTGTCGTTAAATATCCTCCGAGATTACCCGACAATATCGGCCCATGCATTCCTAAATTTCGAGAGTCTCTCTGATTGATGGACTCCCCCGACACCCCCCTTCCCTCCCCACCCTAAAGAAAATGAGAAGTGGAAGGAAGTGTTGGAGCAAGGCCGCAACTATACTGATCCGTACTCATTTTATACTCATTTTCATTACTTTCAGCATCGAAACTCACATGAAAAATAAACGTTATAAGATTTTAACAACACAGTATGCGAATTGAGGCTATTTTATTTGCAACCTTCTCTTCTTTACCTTTAAGACCAGATAGAGTAATCAGTATCACATGAGTAGAATGATAAGATTCTATATTTGCGATGATTCACACTGGTCGTCGGCGTTCTTCACACTATTGACAGTGTTGGGATAAGCGTCTTAAAGAAGTCACAACTGCTGTTAAAATTCCCACAAATTGTGAACACTCAAAAATATAGGAGAAAACAAAACGGCTCCTCAGCGATCTGTGTGACTGTATACTTTGTAAAGTATGATTTGTAAAATACACAAGTCTAAAATCAATTTTGTATAATGATTGATTTATATTTTTATCTCACAAAAACGTCGCATGAGAGCAATCATCCATTAATGTAGAAGTAACGGCACAAAAAGAAAAAGATTAGGATAAGTATATAGAAATTAAAAAACATTATGAGAACGTTTATGTCCCCTCTCTTTGTCTCTGTATGTACTAACAAACAATACAGGGAGAAAAAGAGGGGAAGAGAGCAAGAGAAAAAGAGTGAGAGAGAGGGAGAAGGAGGAGAGAGACAGACGGACAGAGACATGTACACATACAAACCCAATGCACCCAGAAAGATGAAAATATATTGAAACCGGAAACAGGGGCCATGATTGCTTTAACGTGGAAATTAAACAAAAAAAATATTGTACACTTTACATCCATTTTGTACGATCATCAATGAGCCATCGTAGTAGCTCAAATATTGAATTTAATATTACACTGGAGTACAAAGGTAAATATTAATCAGGGCTCGACTAATATCTGGTGTAGGAACAAATATACATTTCTGACGTAGACTGAAAATCGTTTTCATAGGTTTACCAGAGATGATGGCTTCATGAAATGGTTAAGATATGCTTTAAAGGGATAGTCAGAGAAAAGAAAAGGACAGACAGACAGATAAAGAGACAGACAGACGGGCAGAGAGGGGCGGGGAGAGGGTGGGCATATCCAGGGGCGTGGGGTGGGACAGCTGGTCCCCCCCTCCGAATTTTGAAAACGTACACCTTTTCATTTTAAATTTCAACAAAGCTTCACGTGATTATGTCCTTTGTGATATTAAAGCATGGAGCTATTACAGAGAAAGCACAGTTGCTTAGCTTCCGCGCTTATTTCTGTTTTTCTATCATTTTTACATATTTTTGCCCGAGGGGGGGTAACAGAAGAAAGAATAGCAAAAACTGTTCACTTTTTGCGCGATGACAATATTCCATTCAGAGAAGGTGCTCCAGTGACTGTGCTGAATAAATCAATGACAACCTGGATGCATATGCCAAACCAGACAACCCTCTGGCAAGCTCTTCCCCGGTTGCCAAGAACAACCATATACCGGAAGAAGAAGGAGAACCCGGCTATGGAGGGAACCTCTTTACTTACATGTTACTTGAGGCCGTCGTCAACATCAAGCAGGTCGCTCATGACGACGGTCTCCTGCGTTCTGAAATTCAGTTAAATAATATTTTTCATATTCAGAAAGAGATTGTAAATGATACGTACGTGTGTCTAAAATGTATATATATGTAAAATCTATGTAATAATTGATTATGTTGTATTATGTTGAACATGTGGAACGCAGAAATAAATTTCAAACAAACAAACATGTTTCAATGTCATGCAAACTTTTTGAACAAAGGTGATTCTATTGGCAACCCGTAACATTGCCAGAGAGTAGACCGGTATACTAATGTTGTCAAATTTATGGATGTTTCTTCCCTCGGGGCCTAGTAACGAGTTATTCTATTAACCTGTACCTAACAATGGTATTTCAATACATGGAATCCACTTTGCATACATTAGTTGTTGCTATGTCAGACAAACCTCGGGCAAGCTTTCTGCACTCTAAGAAAGAAAATGTTAACTCAACATTTGAAAGGTTGGAGGAGTGACAACATTTTCTAAATGTTGCATTTACCACTTTAAATGGTTCTACCCAACACGTAAAATGTTGGATGTAGCATTTGGAAAAGGTTGTCACTCCTCCAACCTTTAAAATGTTGATTTAACATTCGAATTTTTAGAGTGTGGTTGTTATAGGCAACCTTTGTTAAACTGGTATGCATAAAATTTGAATATTAAACCGGTCTAATGCCTGACATAGCAATTGTGCAAAATTGGAGTTCACATATTGTGACATATTTTGTTATAAACAGGAGAAAAATAACTTGTTACTATTGGTTCTAAGGAAAGAAACATAATGGGATGAATCATGAGGTTCTTGCTTCGATTTTCCAATCGATAGCCCAGTTTATATCAAATGCATGCAGTTTTAACAAATATAGCAGTGTTGGCAACTCCTGTGGCTTGCCAGACGTAGCAACGATTATGGAAGCATACAGGATCACAAGTATGGTCCGTTGATGATGGATAATTATTAAAGCTCCCAATGAAAGAAACATTTTATGAATTTGAATGGCTAAATAGACGGGTAATGTCAATAAAAATATTAAAATAATTTTTGTCATGATTATTTCTATCTCAACAGAATCGTTCTTCACCTAAAGTTGATAATGTACACAAAAGTTGTTGGAAAACGAAGAAAAAAAAATCGAGATTAAAAAGTGACCTTTAACATGCATCATACGCCGAACGTGAAGGGATCAGCTGACTTGATTTCGCGCCAAAATTGTCAATGTCTCGATCATGGTGATACATTTCTCATTCATAAAATATAGCCAAAGCGTCTCTCCGTCTGGCCACGCCCACATGATTGACGTCATAATTGCACCGGCTGTTTCACTGTCCAATCACACGCGACGTGACACCCCCTCTTAGCTCGCGATCGATCATCAAAGATGACTTTAAAGTCCCCTATCAACTAAATATTTCGCTCTGAAAAGGGGATTTGTGGAAGATATTCAACGATTCAGTTTTATGTTAAACAATACTCATGAGCAATTCAATGTTGCATTGTTCCTGGAATTATGGAATTTTAACGTAAGAGGAGAAAAAGAAAATTGTTGAATAGCAAAAATGAATGTTGCAGTGACAGCATTTATAACGATGCCCTTGTTTAAATTGAAAAACACATAATCAGATGTCTTTTTTTTTCGTTTTTGTACACATTTTTGGAGAACAATTTTTTTATTATGATTATATATATATATTTTTTTTTTGGGGGGGACAGGCTTCTCGGTTCCGCGGCCGATGTGTTGTTTGAAAATTAACAGGTTGTTAGTAAGCCAAACAGTGTCACCTGTAGTTTCCATCGGGAGGGGGGGGGGTGCAATCGATTCGATCTTCAAGATGGCGGTTTTTATATGTGTAAATTATGTCCTTTTTTCATAAGTGCATTAAAATGCCAGACTTTCAATTATTGCATTTGGTAATAAAAGGTGGTAGGTATTATTATGACTACAGGGTTCGATGATCGTGTCAATAGCGTTTTTTAAATATTTTTATCATTTCGTACAGCAGTCTTTCTGTAAGTTCTCTTCACTTATGAAACCATTACAGCAATTCAAGGTCTTTTAAAAATTGCTTGATGTGTGTATTAAAACAAGTATTATGTTCTTTAAAAAAAGACCGCGGTAGCGCTGTGTACATGGATGTCAACACATCCACCCCTCCCCTCCCTCCTTCCACCCCCCCCCCCTCTCCCTTGAACGCCTTTCTGCATACTCGTTTATGATAGTCATTGGAAAATAATCACTAAAACATAACATGAAAAACGAAAAATCAAATTAAAGATTATTCTCATTTTAAACACAAACGAAAAAAAAAACCATTACCAGTGAATCGCTATCTGTATAAGCAATTAAATCGTGCGCGTTGCCCGTTCGTTTTTTTCCCTTAAATCTCATTTTTAAACAATCACAATTGTTCTACATACTGTATCAAGCATGATCATAATGGTATGTTGAATACGGCTTGGGATAAGGATATCGGAGAGAGATCATTGTTGGAACATATGTTTCCGAGGTTATGTTTAGGGTCAAGTAAGAACAGAAGGGGCGTTGTATGTTGTGGCTTCAATCGACAACCGAGTGTGGAGTGGCCCGGATTTCCTGCCAAGATGTAGAGCAAGAACAAGCCATCGGTTTTATCGAAATGCATAAAAGAGGTCTGAATTTCAAGCCTACCAGACTGTATGTACTGAGCTATATAGGACCTGACTTGTCTGCAAACAGCCAGTTACAGACTCAAATTTGAAACTTTGATGAATTGTCCTGCAGTGTTTAAGGTGTAGACTAGATTCCAAAATTGGGAAGCAGCAACATACTATATCAATCATTACATGAGCGAATCTAGTCTCGTTTTTTTATGAATTTCATGTGTATAAGAAATAAAGGTATGCGCTTGGAGACTAGGGCTGGACAAGCAAGTACAGTAGTTTAGATCTTTAGTAATGATTCTATTCATAAGGATCGCTGTACCTAATACCAAATTATGATCAGTGATCATTGCGATGACAAACATTGACAAATTGACAGTAAATTCTAGAGTTAGAATTTTAATGATTCATAATGCCTTGCTGGGAAACATTAATTCTCACCATTCATCATTCCGTAAGCCTGGACTGGTAGTCAGGACCGCTAGTCATAATGACCACTTTTTATTCGTCCTGTAATGATATAAAAGTATTCGTACTTGCATGTAACTGTAAAAATAGAGGCACTGTTGTGTGTAATGACAAATAATTTTATAGGTTTCTTTTTAAAGTGATTTATGTAGACATACATTGCTGGAAAACATGTTATTCACATCATACATCGTAATATTTCCATTCATTGAGCGAATGATTATTCTTTCCGAGGACGCGTACCTCCGCACAACTTGAAACAGATAAAGGAATTCCTTACCGATTTCAAACAAAAGAAAGTTAAACAAAATAGGAAAATAACTCACTCCTATTCCTAAAGTTTGAGTCATTTATGGAAATCTTTTATTCCGTTTTCAACGCAAGAATGCACCTTTAAAAGATGATGAATTGGCGCCCAAAAAAGTTTAACATATTACAGCTTCGTCTATCGGCTGTGAATGGATTTAGGCTCGAAGCGTGGGAATGCCCCATTCCGATAGTACAGGATGTGCAAAGAAATCACAAGATTCTTACAGTTTCAGGGGCCGGGGTGGAAAATTGCCTAACAACAAATACAATACCTGGAAATGAGGATGGGCAAACATTTTCTGACAACTAATAAAAAGAAGTAGCATTTCGCCATCAAAAACTGAAACAGATTGGGGAAAAACAATAAAAAAGTGCCCCTTGTAGGTGGGCTAGTGGAGGTCGGGGGTGGGGGATCAGTGGAGATTTATCTGAATATGAAGTTCGGCAACGAATCTTCGTAAAATCATTAACCAAAAAAAAAGATTAGCAAGGGGCGGCGAGATGTTATACTATAGCCATCTCGTTATTGCTGACATCAGTTCAAATGTACGACATCGTATTTTTTGGACACCCTGTAAATGAGCCACATTCTCTCACGGAATCCTTATTGAATACAAGGGAAGTGAATGATTAGGGATACCACCAGTTCGTAATAACAGTGGGATTTTGGGCCCCTTTTCATGATTTTAGTTGATCCCAATGCATCATTTTGAGAAAGGAGAGAAGGGACCCACTCTGCACCCCTCCACCTCCCCCCTCTCACAACTTGAAATCGAAGCTCAATTGCATCTTTTTCAAAACATGAAAGAGGGATTTTTTTTCCATTTTTGTTCTACCTCGCCCCCATCAACAAATTTATTTGCTTGTGTTGTTATAGTTGTTGATGTTGTTGTATTTGTTGTTAGGCAAGTTGGAATATCAAACCTTTCAGCCTACAATATATTACAAAATGATGCAGTTATAAGAAATATCGACCTTTTTATGCTCGCTCGCTTTCGACGCTCGCAATATTTCATCAAAATAAAACTTAGCCTCATTATGCCACTTGTTAGTGATGATTACGACGATGACGGTGATGGCGACGAACATTATAGAGGATGCTGCTGCTGCTGCTGGTGATGATGATGATGTTGATGATGATGATGATGATGATGGTGGTGGTGGTGGTGGTGGTGGTGGTGGTAATGATGAATATGATGATGATGATGATCATGATCATGTGATTCAGATTAGTCTCCAAACACAAATACTGCACTCAATCCTATAGTGATGTTGAAGGGTACCAGGCAAAAATATTAATTCCTTGAAATGTCTGTGCGCTGGAAGACTGTCAGGCCACAGCAGCCGGGCTAATAATTTCAAATTCCTTTGAAAGCGCATAGAGACGTTATCATTAGAATATGATGTGCGCTATACAAGAACTAATTTTTATTTATGCTGTAAATTTCGAAAGAAATAGTCTTCCCCGTCTCAATAACTTCACCCTTTCCTTTCCTGAACCCATGCATACTCGGTACATGCCCCTTGTTCACATGGTAACCTTTGATTTTGTGAACATGGGTCGTTGACACGGCGGTAAACCAAAGCTATTAGATTTGTTTGTCTGATTTGTTTACCCTAGACATGAACCTAATTTGATTCATCAATTGTGAACTTGAGATAACATTTACTAACGGCCTGTGTGAGGTCTTGACATGATCGAAGAACACGATGTTCAGTGGCTCAAGGTCAAAATGGTTAAGAGTCTTCCGGGTTCCTTCCAATGAAACTGATGATAATCGGGTCTGGAGCGGATCTTCTTCACTGGGAACGCTCACCGGGATCGGTCATTGGCCACTCGGTCTAATACCACTTGGGCTAATTCACAGTTTCCACGACATTTGCTCCGGCGACAATTGCTCTGATGGGAAATCTGCGCATTAAGTCAAACATAAACTCACCCTCCATCACTAAATAAAGCCCAATCCTTACCGTTACATTATCATGATTATTCTTAACCAAAAACTCTATTGCAATCCTTACCCTATATGCTCTCTGAGATATCAAGACCAGCGCAAATGTCGCACGAGCAATTGTCTTGTCATGGGAAAAAAAGCATCCTGATTAACCCACTTGGTCTAAATGCCATCTGGTCTAATTTCGTTTTGGTCAATCCTGACCAGATGCCCATAAAGTCGCATAAAGACGTTTGATTATGGTAACCACCACAGAAACCCTGATTTTGACTGTCTGACGCTTGTCGTTTCTAAGGCGCTTTTGCATTTTAATAAAAACTGAAGTGCAATGATTCCGTGCACACTTTGGGTGAATTTTTGTGAAAAATCATCAATAAAAAGACGCTTTCTTGAACGTAGATAACCTATTGTCAAACCACTTCATGACAAAGCAGCCTTTGCCGAAAATTTGTGAATCAAAACGGCAGTTTCGTCCCTGACTCTGCATGGACAACGACATATTTGCAAGTTTTCGTCAGCTCCGAATCTAAGGACGGTCTGCTCTCCCGGTTCACCAATTTTCGACAAAGACCTCTCAGTTGTTCATTGTGTTTTGACAGGCATTTTCAATGCATTTCCTATGATCTAAAATCCGTCGCCGTTGTAATAGCTATTATCCCCATGCTCACGTTAAATGCAAAAGCAACAGGTAGATTGTTTTGTAATATGCTGATATACTCTGTCGAAACTGACAACCATCATGATAATGATGATATAACTGCCATTTGATAGATCGTTCGGAATGTGAATAAAAGAAAATATTCATGCATTTCAAATAAAGAAAATTTAATTATGTTTCCCTTCATGTAGTCTATTTTTGGAAACCCTACACATCTGTGCTTATTAAAACCAAGAAGCTTTGAAGAGGTTCTCTTCTCTATATTGTATATGGCTGTATGAACAAAATATGTGCACGCCATATGCCAAAATCATTCCACGATAATCAAAATGCCTTATCAATGTTTCGATCTGTATTATCAGATGTCGTACAATGAATTATTCTCGTCACTATCATGTTTCACCTCATTAATTTCATATTAGCATGAGTTGCCAATCCTGAAAAGAAATGCCGTCCCATGTTGGTTTACCAGGAGGAGGGCAGTCGGAGGGCTCAGACCCTTTTTCGCAATTCGCATAGTGCATAATGTAGAGTCTGAAGTAGTAAGACTAGTTGCACTATGTACTGTGATTGGCTCTTATTTGACACAGACAGGGTCTTTGACGTCTAGTCTTTACTATAGACCTGTTATTGGTTAAAGTGTCAAATATCATGAGTCTGTATGGGAGACGAGAAAAAGGGCCCTCTTGTCCGGGGGAGGGGTGGCGGAAGCACTCAACTCTGCACACATGGTCATACACTTTTCACTATTTTCACACGAGCAATATTGTGGATGTGGTACCCTCAACAGGTATCAACCATAAAACTTGCCCCTAATTTTTTTTATACCGCTTGAAAAATTCAGAAAACATGGGGAAAAGATACCCTGATTGCGCTTGAACATGTCCCAAAGGCCTATAAACCCTTTCTTTTTCTTTTATTTATTCATTTATTTCATTTTGTCAGCATTTCCACTTCCTCCTCCTCAACAGAACTCTAAAACAAATTATTAGTATTTGGAAATCACGAGCCGAAATCATCCGCGTCATTAAACTTTACAATAAGCATATTAAGTCATTTAAATTTGTGATTGGGTGTTTAATAACTTCATCGTGAAAACACATATACACAAAGGGGAAAGGTCAGATGTCGGGTAAAAGGGGGACGTTGCCCCTGCCCCTATAATATGATAAGTGCCCCACACAAATCTGCATGCCCTCACTGTTTTGAAAACACTATTTTTTTACGAGTGGTTTCATAGTAACATGAACAGCTCATTAAGCTGCTTACTGGATCATGTGATTTGTTCTTAATCCCCTTGCCTGTCCAGGGGGTAAGGAGTGGGATTAAAGAAGGGGTCGAGCTATAAATTAAGCCATGCTTAACCTTGATTATAACAAGAATACCGAAATGAAAATATTGGCCTTTCTTAATATGACCTAAGTATAATCAAATGCCTACCCCCTCCCTCTGTCTTGAATGGCAATTATATTTGGTTAATATTTATCATCATCATCATCAATTTTCTTTTTAGCTAGTAAAAATCTATTTATTTGGTCAGAGATGAAGATTTGACATCCATGTTTATCTTTCAGAAATCGGGTAATTGCAATAGTCACGAAACAATAAAAAAAGTATCTATTATGCAAAATTCGCTATGCCATACTCTTTTGTTAGCATTCATAATCATAATTAAAGGTTATATTCTTTTGGGCCCGGGGGATGGGGGTTATTGGCATTTTTGTCTTTACGGTATATGGCTATTACAAAATTAACGTGTTTATTGCACAGTGATAGCAAATAGAATTAAGCGGGGGCAATTTCTTTAATTATCGATTGATAATTTAAGAAGTTGATGATCAAATAAGTAACCCTGTCATGCCTGTTAAAATTTAATATCTGCAGAGTCGATGATTTATTCTATTTATTCACCGCATGGGGATTCTCCTGCATCGCTCACAAAAGCTTGGATAATCATTCATAATGTCATCGAATAAAAGCAGTTCTCCAAAAAAAAAATCACAAAAATCACCAGAGCCTCGCGCATAATTATTGTGCGTTCATTTCATTTTTTCTCTTTTCACTTTATCTAATTCTGTTCAATATCGACCTATTCAGTCAAAATGAAACGCCAGCCCACGAAGTTACTTTGTGTACACTCAGACGGCTATTAATTCGCAGTTAGCATTTTTTTTCTCCTCAAGAAACATGCAGAAAGGTTCTTTTATCGTCCGGGAACACACACAAAATACTGAAATTCCCATGAAAAAGAGGATTCTAAATGTTATTAGGCTCATTATCTCATAATTTCGTTTTGTATCCTTTTATTGAAAAGTTATGTGTACCTCCCTCGCGTCACCACAAGGGAAGACACCGCAGGAGCGATTCCTAAATCGTGAATGAAAAGATAATCTTTCAAGCATAGACGACTCTGTTCATTCTATATGGATTACCAACGGGGTGCCATTTATTTTTTTTCTTTTGCATTTTGTCTATGTAGAGAGACCCCCAGGTTTGGGGAAAATCACCTGAAATGGTTAATTTGATCGAAGGAGGGGAAAAAACTGATACCGAAATCAATGATCGTTTGCTAATGATATAAAGTGAGCATTCTTTGGGATTATGCACGAACCTCACGGGTAGCATTATCGATGTTCTTTTACAATGTCTGTTTACTCTCTGTTGCCATAGTAACGGTTTATTATAAGTCACAATCATCGGGGAGCTGATTTTATTATAAATCTTTTCAAAGTAATTACAATGCTTCTACATGTTTACAGCGCTTTATTGCTCCCCTCATTCCCCCACACCTAATGCCCCCCCCCCCCTCTGTTTGTCTCTTCTTATTTTGGGATTGGGATATTAAATTATCAATTCGGAATTCATCATTATTTTCTTCTTTTTTAAAGAGTGATGAGCCCCTATTGACCTTATTAAAGAGCCCACTGAGAATCCAGTCTACTTTCAGTACCTCAAATGCTCAACCATTTTGATAAGCTCCCTGGTCTGCCTTGGCCGATGCCGCCACACCCCCTATATTTCCCCCTACCACCCTCCTTTCCGCGTAATCCACTCCCAACACACCAAATAAAAACTCGTTTGGAAGATTTATACCTCCGTGCATTGGTTTACACACAACAGATTGTGACATGATCCAGGTACTTTCTTCCCGCGATCATCTCCCATGGTTTGGGGATAAAGTAGGGGATCATCCTGGTCCGACACAACGGATATACCTTAATCCCACCACCTGGCTAATCTCGGCTCGAAACGCTAACCTGAGCTATAAGGGGGCTTCTCGAGGAAACAATCCCTCGGACATTCACTTGCCATTCGCGTCGCAGAACTGACAGGTGCTAGTCTCGCTACAGACGCACGAATTAAACATTTAAACTGAATTTGACAAGTGAGTTTGATTTCGAATTTTGAGAGGAATTTGCAATTACTCTCCACCACCGAATTACTGTTTTTTTATCTAGAAGTGTTTATATGACCTGTACAAATATTTTTTAAAGCATGTGTCAAGTGATTTTTGGTAGAAAATGTATAATTGATGTGAAATTCACAACATAAGCATGGCTTTTCAGCAAGATGTATAAGGTTTTTGCCCACGCAATGAAAACAGCACATTTTGACATCTGTGTTCTTATTTTTAGCCAAAACATTATGATTTCGCAGAGTTAGATTAATGCTAATAAATCATAAGATCTTCAATGATATGGTTACAATAAACCTTGATTTTAACGACTTTCTCATTAAATTGCTGTTTTCTGTAGTTTATTTAAATATGCTTAATCCAAGGGTGGATTACTATAAGTCATCCATCTCTGCTGAAGCCAAACTGTATGTTAAAAAGGAAAAAAATACAAGAATCATTTGGTCAGAAAAAATGAGTGTAATCTTTGATTGGAGACTATAATTTTGGCGGCGCACTCCGTCTGTGGCACAGGTGACAGTAGCCGATGACTTATTGTGACGTCACTCACAGCTGAGCGCCGAGGGATTCCACATTTCACGTCAATTTTCGCGCAAGAGAACGAGATTCCAAGGCATATGTTATGACCAGAGAACATTAATATCACCTGTTGTACTATAGACCTCTCCTGGTTAAAGGGGTACTCCACCCTGAAAATAATATGACTTGAATAGATACAGTAAAATCAGACGACAACAAAAAATGAAAATTTGATCAAAATCGGACAGTCATGTTCTTTACAATGTCTTCATGAATATTCAATGAGTAAACTGACGATGTCATATCCCACTTGTTCATTTGTGTTTCATTACATGAAGCGTGGAGCGTTGTGGCCCAGTGGATTAGTCTCCGGACTCTGAAACAGAGGGTCGTGGGTTCAAATCCCAACCATGGCGTAATTTCCTTCAGCAAGAAATTGATCCACAATGTGCTGCACTCAACCCAGGTGAGGTAAATTGGTACCTGGCAGGAATTTATTCCTTGAAACGCAGCGCGCGTAACAGCTGCACTGCTAAAGCCAGGGTAATTATGCTGGATATACTGTAAAGCGCTTAGAGACTTCTGACAAAGTAAGTATTAAGCGCTATATGAGCAAGTATAATTCTTAATTACATGAAATTATATTAATTGTCCTCCAAGAAGTAAAAAAAACAATGAATTGAAAACTGATTAAGGGCATTTATAGATATTTATTGTTGCAACTTATTTTATAAGGGAGATCAAACGCACATCATCAAAATATGAAATTATTATATGATTTCGTGAAAAACGTAAGAAATAGGAAAGTGGAGATGTGGCACCATAAACCCACCTAATGAATATTCCTGATGATGCGCATATATCTGTTTTTCATAAATATATTGCTAAACTTTAAAATTGAATAACTTCATTATTTGATATGCGGTTTTGATGAGGTTTTATGCATTTTGCTCGGTGAATTACAACTGCAAAACCAAAATTTCCCAATTAGTGATAGATTTTGACGTCGTGTGGGAATGGTTAGTTCTTAAAACAAAAACCGGAATCTTAGACATTGGGCTTCACTGCATGTGCTTGTCTACGTTTCAATATTAAACCAGCCTCACTTTGTCGTTTTAGAATGTGTATTATTTTAATAAAAAAATGATACCTTTAGGCAAAGTTTAATATTCATCCGTTTCCTTGAGGTTCACAGCTTGGTGTATGTCAAGTTGATAACCAAACCAAAATTGTCATCCTTGAAACTTAATTGAATGATTGAAAACTGCGGTTGTTGTAGGAGCCGACAACCATTGTTAGTGCCCGAATAATTCCGAACACGAGATCGGTTTTTTTCGGAAATGTTCACTTTTGATGCGCACGACGCAAGAAACATTAGGCCCTGAAACGGAATATGATATATGAAATAAAACTAAAGATAGAAACAAAACCCTAATGCATCGCATTAATGGCTGGTATATTTCGCCAAGATTTTTTTTTCAAACCAGCTGGAATATGGAGAAACATCAATATTTCAAAAAATTGCGAACAAGTGCCAATATCGTCTGCACCACTTCAAAACCGTGTTAACTCGTACACCCCGATCTCGTTCGGCCAACAACAGTCGAATAGCACCGAGTCGGGGGTCCCTTGCCCCGGGTCCCGCCCGGCCAGACGATCTCACAATGCAACGCACCGGGGATGCAACCACTCTCTTCCTCTGCATTACAAGCTTTCAGGCATCAAAACCATCATAACAAATCCTCTATTTTGATGAGTGTAATACTCCATCGTTATTGTATGTAAATAAGACATATTCGCGCGTCGAGGAAAATGGAGCCCTGTCCTGGCACGCAGACGACAATAGGAGGACGACCGCGGCGCAACTGTCTACCAGGTTTGTAGTAAATCAGCAGGGTTTATTTGTTCAGAAATATGTCATTTTAGCGCCTTTGTGATGAAAAATAATCAAAAATTCGTAACTGATGGGAGGGATGTGTCCTCGCTCTAGAATTTCTTTGAGCTCACTAATGTGAAGTCGCTTAACAACGTACAAGGCCGGGGTGATTTTTCTTTCTTCGCGAAAGGTCTGTTTAGAGTTTCGAAATACTTCGAAAGAAAATTTGTCAGTTTCGGGCAACCTTGTAATAGATCAAGTCAAAAGTGAAGACTGGTAAAATTATTTCGATCGCCGGTCTATTACCTCAAACTACCTTGAAATACTTGTTAACACAGTGGTTGTAAATTATTCTGTCCTGGGTGTTACACGCAAAGGTTACACGTGTTACAGCGCCTTGCAGGGTAAAATGGGCGTTACCGTTAAAAGGGGCGGAGCCTTGTCTTTTTTTTTCCAAACCCTCGTTCCCATCACATCATAATCTTACCATCGTTCTAAAAAAATTAAACAATTAAATCTACCCCTTCCTTCCCTGGCTGTTAGATGTTGTTGTAACTTGTCCTTTCTATGTGCGGTTTCGTGACCAGCTTCATTATTTCTTGTTCTTTCGAATAAAAGCTGATATTAACATTTTTAAGGCAAGTCATTTATCTATAAAAATTGACCTATCTTGCACTGAGACAACAGAAAGGGATCGCATGGCATGAACAATGCCAATCACCAAAGAGAAAATCATTTCCACCTTTTTTCTCTACTTTCTTTCTCCTAGATCCCATCAATCTCCACATTTTAGAAGAAGGTATTTTGTGAATATATTTGGGGAAAACGTGACATCACGAGTTCTAGACCAACAAACCTCGTCTATCATGGGCCCGGTTTCAGGGAGTGTTTTACGTCCTTGGCAACTTTCAGACAACGTTTCTGATAGGTCGAAAGTGGGTATGATAGGTTGAAACTGTCATGCAACGGTCAATTTGATTGGCTGTTGGCGAACTTGCGATATATCGATATTTTCGTGTTTCGTGGGCCTGATCTGACCCTCCATCTCATTGCATAGTTTGTCTCTCTCCTTGAATCACTTCGATAAATATTTGGGTTCAACTATTGTGAGGAAGGATCGGTCTAAAATGGATTTAGGCCAACAAACACCACTGCCTGAATCTCTTCTCAATCCCCTCCTTTAGAAATAGGGGAAATAGATCAAGCAGATATGTAGGGTCCCATTACCCCCGCCCCTGCAGTGCAACTCGGTACATTGCCAATTCGTGTACTGCTAAGTCGTCCACTCGCCACATCGTCTACTTTCATTTAGTCTAATGCCAGTCCGTCCATCAACATTTCATCTAACAACCATTTGGTCAATAACCATT
Organism: Lytechinus variegatus; assembly: GCF_018143015.1. Taxonomy (NCBI): domain Eukaryota; kingdom Metazoa; phylum Echinodermata; class Echinoidea; order Temnopleuroida; family Toxopneustidae; genus Lytechinus; species Lytechinus variegatus. The sequence goes on along the minus strand of NC_054756.1, from coordinate 25,214,814 downwards.
TCGTCCTATCAGAACTTCGTCTCATAACCAGTTGGTCTAACATCAATTTCATTCATTTTGCACAATTAACACTTAGTCCAATTAGACCAAATGGTATATAGACTAAATGGATATTGGACCAACTGGTCATTAGACGAAATGGTGAGTGGACGAAATGGCAATTCGACCACATGGATAGTGGATGAACTGATGGTAGACCAAATGGTAGTATGCGAGTTGGCAATTGGACCAACTGGCATTATAATAGACGAATTGGAAATAAACCTGCAATTTTGTTCAAAAGTGTGCTGTGTAAACAAATCAATATAATTGTCAATTAAATAAATGTAGTTACACATTCAATTGTAAATGAATTAATAATCATAATGCCATAATGAATATGAAATGACAAACATGAAATTAATAAACACAGAAATAGTAAACAAAACTAGTCAGTGAAACAAAAAGAAAAGTTAATTGCATGATGCTGATTTCGGCTTACTTCAGACAAAAAAATCCTTCCGATTCTCTGTTTGTTTTTTGGTGGGGGGGGGGGGGTGGTGCTTTAGAGAAATAGTGTGTATGTGTGTAAATGTGTGTGAGATAGAGAGATGAGGTTGGTACCCCTTACAACGACTAACTCTATTACAGGGTGTGTAATGTACATTTTTAACTAATGCCTCCCATATTGTATCATGTAGTTAATTTGTCAGCCTTGTTTGACATTTTTTGCCTTTCTAACTATATGCTCACAGGACACATTCAATTTAACGTATTAAAAAAAAAAATTCTTTAGTGACTATATTTATACAAAGTTCCCCACTCGCCATTGTAAAAAAAAGACATTTGCTCCCATTCACTGTATTTTACAATGAAGACGAATCCATTCATTCTTTTACTACTTCTTCCTTTTTTTGGGGGGGGGGGTGGGGGGCCATTTACCGTTTTTGTGTCTGACGAAGACCTCCCGTAAAAGGATCTATTCGTCTTTTATAGGTCCAATAAAAGGCGATTACCTCCTCATGATGTTTTCATAGAAAGAGCAACAAAGATACAATTAAAAAAAAGTGAGTACAATTTGATTTTTAAAGGAGATTCCACGCTGGGAGCAGATCACACTTTCAAAGCAGCAAAGTTTTATCTTGTGCCGACAACCATCTTTGAAAGTCTTCACAAAAGTTGCAGGCAGCTAGTGCATTGTTTTAACTTATGCCAACAATGATAAATATCAGCACATCATTTGATATCTTAACTTAGTCGTGTAATGTATTAATCAGAGCAAGCTATTTCTGAACCTGACGCCAGTTTGTTTATTTTCTGATGCCGACAATAACTCTCGAAAGTGATCATTTGGTGCTTACTTTAGATACACTGTTAAAAAAAACGTGATTTTACA